>NC_056560.1:34222423-34238388 GCF_013358625.1 Macadamia integrifolia | reverse complement strand
ATAATAAAACAAAAAAACAAAACAAAAACAAAACAAAAAACAAAAACAAAAAACAAAAACAAAACAAAAAAACAAAAAAACAAAAAACAAAAAACAAAAAACAAAAAACAAAAAACAAAAAACAAAAAACAAAAAAACAAAAAACAGAAAAAAAAAAAAAGGAAAAAAGAAAACTTGAATGTTATGTATTTCTTTTTAACTAAAATTTATTAGCCTCTTAGTTATCACATATTTCCTTTTAAAATTATTCTCTATTTGATGCATTTCATGTTTATATTCATCACTCCTTTAATTCAGATGAATATGCCTGTGTTTATCTATTCATTACTTAATGCACATGAGGCTCATGCTCCACGTGTAAAGACTTACACTGGTTTGCCAAGAATAACACACTGCAAAACGACGTAAGCATTTGAAGACACTGATGGTCCCTTCAGATGCAGAACGTGACATTTCCAAAGGACTATTAATTAGGATATCATTGATAATATGATAAAAGAAATATAGGAATTCACTATTCACCAAAACAGCCTACCCCATTTAATTGGGAAAAGGCTGAGTTGTTGTTGTACTTTTCACCATAACATGGTACCCTGGAAGAATGAAGCTTCCCGACGTCACCTATATCTGAACACTTAGATAGCAGTTCTCACACTAGATATCAATTGTTTTGGATTTCTTTAATTTCTGTCAAGCTAAAGACAAGTGAAACATCCAAAGTTAAATCAGTGGCCATGCTGGGAGGCCACCCATAGCATAACTAGCAGCTTTATGCACTTCTCTTTTAATGCTTCTTTTTCTACCACATGCAAATGACAATCCCACGCATTATAGGAGTATATGCTTGCTTCTACCACTTACGTGGAGTCAAACCACTCCATCTGCCACATTCCAATTGTCCTTCTAAAGAAGATGATAGAGAAATAAGAAGTTTTGCATATGGAATTTAACTGTTTGTAATGTACAGTAAGCCAGTAAGCTTACTGGGAATCAAAGTATCTTGTAAATCCACAGACATGCTGCCATACTACCTATCCATAACCAGAAGGTCCTCCAACTTGGAAACACAAGGTCGACTCACCTCTTTGAGTAGCATTTGCATTATCCTCTTCCTGAAGTTTACGCCGGTAATCTTGTTCAAATCTGTCCAAGGCATGCAACTCATGGTATAATTCCTGTACCAAAAGAAGTAGCAACATTTATTTTCCATCATTTAGATTCTTAAAATTATGAAACCTACCTCGTGTTTACATTTATACATGAACTTAACAAAACTACCCCCAATATTGTCTACTAGCATGTCTTAAGAATCAATTTCTCAATGTGAGGATTATTACTCTTTGAAAAAAAAAAAAAAAAAAAAAAAAAACGAGATGACTTCCTGTCACAGAAAAATTGAAGGACCCAGGATCTGGTAACCATATGGAGATCGGGTCTCTCATTAGCCACATCATACCCATTTAACATCAATCTTTTACACTGCATAGCCATAGGTCCGCAAGTGCTAATGCAGACATGGAATGTGAATGATAACACCTCTCTGTCTGTCACACACACACACACACCCCTAAGCAAGCAAGAGCAAGAGAGGGAGAGAGCAAATCCTAGAACAGAGTTTCCTAAGGAAACACATTGAAGGAGATGAACTAGAATGGAGAAGTAAAGAGTGAACAAGACTTAAAAAAAAAAAAAAAAAAAAAAAAAAAAAACAAGAGAACAATGTTCTCTCCAGTGATTTAAGCTGGAAGACAAGTATTAGCATGCATATTAAGGGCATATGCCAAACATGTTTAAAATAAGGAAAACATTAGGAGTTTGATCCCTGATATTTATTCCTTATATTCAGCTACCACCGAACAACCTAAATGAGCTGAAGTTTAACTATGGCTCCCTAGAAATGCAATACCCAGATAGATCTGAGGATCTTCAGGATTTTAAGACTTAATTAGAAACTAAAACAGCCAAGCTGGATGATTTTGATTTTTAACATAGCCATTTGTTTGCTTATTAAATAAAAAAATTCTGAGTTTTTTGTTGGTGTGTCCCTCTCCTTTACTTGTACTTTTCTTTTGGCTTTACGGATCCATGTTGCCGACACCATTTACTTGGGATAAGGCTGAGTCGTTGCTGTTGTTGTTGTTGTCATTGTTGTAGAGTCCATCTCAAACTCAACACTCCAAGTTTACTCTTGAAGAGAGAGACAGAAAGGGGGGGGGGGGGAAGGAATCCAACACAAGGTGACATCAGGTTCCCAACGAATCAGTTGCCAAAATTTACTTGATCACATAACCACTTCATGGGAGCCACAGCACATTTATCATTACATGCAGAAATGAAGACCATCCTGTTGGTGTTATTAGAAAGGGGAAGTACCGTTCACTACAAATTTTTTGTAATGTATACTAGGGGCAGTTTTACGTGTATTAGGCCTTCTCTATATGTAATGTATATATAGGAGGTGAAGGTGGTCTAATTGACCCAATCATGAATCTCCCTTTCTCTCCATCTCTTCTCTCTCTTCTCTCTCTTGCGTTTTCTTTCTCTTGCAGGTCTGAGAGTCTCTCTCGCTCTCGCATCACATCCTAACAAGCAATTATTCCTTGTAGTGATGATAGGACTTGCATCATGAAATCATTCAGAGCAAGAACCAAATTTAACATGGTAGAGAACATACACCATACACCATACACCACTAGACATAAAGGGAACAGAAGCTGACGTATTTCTAGAATCTCCTTACTGCCCTATCCCACTGATGCACTATAAACCACATGATGCAGGATCTTCCAAGTTCCAAAGGACTTGCCATCTCTCCTGCATGGCTCAAGCTGCTACTCAAACAAGGAAATAATTATCCATATAAACACCCATTCCATATTACGATACCCAGGAAGAAGAGGAACCAAATTCTCCAACACACACAAAGAAGGAAGAGAGGAATAGATTTGCTTCCCTCCAGACATATAAGGCAAATGGCAGTTGCATAGAGACAAAATCACATACACCTTCCCACTCAGAAAGGGTTTTATTTTTTTATTTTTTCCCCAGAAAGGAAGTTATACAGCCTTTATCTACCCCAAAGTACATTACAAGGGTAAATCCAGCTACATCGTACATGAAAGCCCTAACGCTGGAAAGGATTAAAAAGACTTAAGACTGTTTTCTCTGTTCTTGCTCCTCTGATGCTGATTGAAGAACATAAACCTGTGATGAGGTAGCTCATCAACTGCCAACAACCATCATAGCCCACTTGCCTTGCATCCCTCTCCTTATTCCACCATTCTTCATATTAAGAGGGGTTTAGAGGATGAAACAGTGCATGCTTAATGGTTTTCTTATGGTCAACTTGCCAATTGATTCAATGAGATGTGGAAATGGAAAACTGTGATGGAGAATTCCAAGTTTATGAAACTGCTTCCACCTTTTATCTTCCTTTTCCAGCAGATGAATGCTACTAATACCAAAATCGATGAAAGACAATAAAATTTTCATGGGGACAATGAGATGGTTGTATCATATATCAATAAGGGGAAAATTAGAACCAGAAGCATCATTGCTGGAGAAAGAGGACTGAAAATGATTCAAGGCAAACATAGAAACAGAAACATTTTAAAGGATGAGTTAAAGTTGACAGATAGTGAAAGTTTTCAGGTCATTTTGTAGGGAACAGATTCAGAAAGTATACACGGAATCATGTGTAAACTGTAAACATATTCAAGAGTATAAATATATAAAAAAAATATATATATATATATATATATATTCCAGAGTGTAACTAGCTCAATAGCTAATCGGTGAACCATCAAATAATGACGGATGAGCATATAGAGCAGGACTCTTCTATATCGAGGTTCCCTTTTAGACATCTAATAAAGGCAAAAGGAGCATACAATCAAATGAAGGGACTAGATGAGGAGGATGAAGGAGAAAAAATTACCGGGATTTTTTAATGAAATTTCCCATCAAAACCAAAAACAAATACCATCTCACAGCAACAAGCAAATAACAACAAAGATAACACAGGATTATTTTCGAATTGGTGCAAACTGGGAACCAGAATTCCAGCTGCACTTGAATTGTAGACAATTTTAAATTTTCTTAGATAATCCGGTTTAGATGGTATATGAAAACTCACAACTGTATACTGAACCAAGGTCATCAATTGCTGCATTACTGCTTCTGCTTCTTCTTTCAATTGCTTTTTTTGTGATGCAAGTTCTGAACCCCGCCTAATCATAACAGGAACACAAGAGAAAAGAGTGAATAATTTGTACCAAATGCAGTAAAACACTAAAACTGAAGCATGCAAGAAATCATTTAGAATACTTCTCAAAGTAACGGTCCAGATTGTGCCACTGAGGATCTTTACATCGGTTTCCAAAACGGACAACTTCCCCTGAAAAAACTTTTAATTCATCCCTGTAAACATGATATAAATGACCAATAAGAAAGCCCGCAGATATATAGATAATCAACAAAACATAGTAAAGTTAATATCTTAGCTCAACATCCGAGCAAACTACCAATGCCCTTACCCACCTTTTGTCAGCAGCAGCAATCCTTAGAAGTTCATCCATATCTCTCGATACTAGATTTTGAACACCTTCTGAAGGAAGTATCACTTCTTTCAAATGTCTTATGTTTTCCTTTGAAAGTGATTGCATTAGATTGGCACCTTTAACAATTGTGTTTGCAACCTCAAAAGCCAAAATTGATATTTTATTGCCCTTAGTTGCCACCCCTGATACAAATCCACTGCTTGGATTCAAACTTGTCATGCTACTTCCAAGTGTGTCCAAGACCTCCACTGCCTTGCCAAGCCCGACGGTACCAGCTCTACCCAATAGGGAACCCACTTCTGAAACCTGTTACACCACAGAAAAGTATTAAAAAATTATGTGCAACAAGGTTTCAACAAAGCAGTCCAAATCAGATGCAAGGTGTATTTCCCATTTTCTGAAAGATAAAAGGCCCTACACTGTGAACAACATTAAATTACTGCAAACTATATCTTAAACACCCATGCTAGATTTTGATGGCTTATCAACAATGCCGACACATTTAAAAGCACCGGCATCTGGCAAAATGAAATAGAAATGTCCTTGAACAAAGTGAAGGAACAGGAAGGGAAAATATCTTTTCAAACTAATGACACAAATAAGATGCAGAATTTTGTTTAATTTGATGCGACACCCTTCACCATACACATCAGTAAGCAGCATGCTTATCCCAACAATCCTAATTACTTTAAAACGAACAATTTATAAGGTTTTCTTATTTTTTATCGCATCATATTATGACCTAATTGCTTTAGGTCAAGTATATAATATATTGTTATACAACTACGGTCATCAGTTCATGTCAACATGCTCATCGATTTTGATCAAATAATGCTGAGTTTTGGGGGATTTTTTTCTTGTCCCTCTTTGTAAGAGATGGACATCCAGATTCCAGAGTGATTCTCCAAAGCTGATACTATAAGGTGAATACTATTTTGGTATTGCACAGAAATGCAAACAGCCCTAATGTTGTTTTCACTTTTCACAATGCTTATGGTCCGTTGTCTTGCACATGAGTTTTCAAGGATGATATCCAAATATTTGTCTACCGTACTGGCATCACTTGGATCTCTCTAGAAACCAATCTAGAGGTCATTTGTAGTTGGCAGTGCAGAAACGTTGATGGACTTGGTTAAATGTTGTGGATGATGATCCTTTTTTACTTTTTTAATTATTTGTGGGGAAAGAAATCAAACTTGTTTCTCTTCTTTATATTATCAACAAACAAATAGAATTCACCAGAACAGAATTATTCCCATCAATGTGAAAGAGAAATTTGAACAGTCATATTAAGCAGGTAGAACTGTAAAAGAGTAGGGCTTGGCGTTTCCATTTGAAAATGATTGCACTATAAAGCTGCATCTGGATGCCATCCCAAAGGCTGTGAAGGAGGGTAAAAATCAAATGTGAACTTGTTTGGTTGTAAAATCAAAGTGAGGAAAAGTTCAACTTTTTGAGAAAGGTCATCCCAACTTTTGCGTTGTATCCTTGCATACAAAAAATTGTGGGAGGATAGAGTCAAGGGAGAGAGTGAAAGACGTGACAGGATGAAATAAATGCAACACTGTGCCACCTACAATTTACTTTCGTTTTCACAAAACAAACACCACATTTGTTTTCTTTTCTATTTCTCCTTTTATTTCCCTGAAAAAGCAGCCTTCCCTAAAATCTTTCTGAGAGTGCCCAAAATCAATTGAAGATCCATATTGAGATTATGGAGGGGGTCAAACCTTCGCAAACAATTCTTTTCAATGTTTGATCCCTCAAGGGATTTGGAAAAGCTAAGGAACTCCCACACCAACAACCTGTCAAAGGTTAGGGGAGGGCTGCAAGAAGATATAGAAGTTGGGAACAGGAAGAAGAGAAAAAATCCAAAAGTAAATGAGCAAGTCAGAATGTATGAGAGAAGGGCCAGGTTAGGTGCATGGAGAGCAGGAAGCATGAAGGGATCCTTCCGGAGGATATTTGTTCATAGTGGACATTGGTACGCATGTGTTTTTTATACATTTTTCTGCCTGGGGGTGAACCAATTCCTTTTCCCTATGTTTCTTCTTCGCTCCTTCGCTTCTTTTCCGTTGCTATTGTCTCTCCTCTCACTTGTCTATTTTCAAATTTAATGTATTTTCTGTAAACCATATCAATAAATATATATCTGACTCCTGCCAGTCTCAAGTCTACCATCCTCTTTTTTGAAGAACTTGTTTATGAAGACTCCCAAAATGATTAGTTGCATGTTCCTCTCTGCTAATTAAGAGCAGTCCCAAAACAATCCTTATCCACACTAATCAAGCACTGCCTGCTGAATATTTGCTTCTGTGCCTGACAACTCAATTTCTTGCAACTCATTTCGAGCCCAACTCTTCCTTGTCAATACTGGTAAAGAAGGTAGAGCATCATCATCATCATCTACAACCAACTTCCTCAACCTGTGGAGAGATATTTTAAGTATTTTACCAATTTTTGCCTTTGAAGAATATTAAGAGGACTTCCTCATGTTATCTACAGATTCAGAAGCTACTGTTTGTCACGCCTAAGGTAGGTAGCGGTCTCTCGTAGCAGTCTGTTTCAAAATTTTCTGTCTTGGTAAGATGCGTTTTGTATAGGGATTAGGATTTTTATGTTTCTCTTTTTGACATTTTCTTTATAATGTAACTTATTTCAACAATAAATAATGCTAAACTTAAAGCAACTCCTAGTATTAGCTACACTTTTATGATAGCAACTGAATCCCATTCTCATGATAGTAAGTATTCTGTCTAGAAAATCTTAGTATGAGCTTAGTAGATAGACGGTCACAGTAATATTACAAAACTGAGCAACATCTGACTAATGCAAACTGGCTCCTCCTAATAAAATTATTGAAGCACATTGAAAATATAAGAGCTAGTTTAAGCCATAAAAAGAGAGAGAGAAAATGGGAAGAATTGACTGAAAGGATTTGTCTTGAACCTACCTTTGCCTTGGACTTGGTTGATCTACATTTCTGTGACAAAGCCCTGGATAATCTTGGTATCCCATCATCAATTATATAATCATGATTGCTCTCATAAGGATTAGGATTGGCCGTCACTTCCTGAAATGAAAATTCTTCTAACTGTTTCTCCATGCCTTCCCTACTGGATGAGGGAGTGAACTTATTATCATCCTTCAACAACAATTCACGGGACTGATAAGCCACACGAGAGCCATGCTCAATTAGATGACCATTGGCATGAGGGGAACTTCTACTGGGAGCATTATCTACAGAGGAACTCCTCGAGCAAATCCCTCCCATGGCGTCGATTACTACAAAAAATACCTCACTTCTTCGAGCTTCCCATGCAAGAGAACAAATAAGATTAATACTACTAACTAAAACAGATAAAAGAAAAGATCCCTAGCAGCTCAGACTGAGTGATTAGCAGCAAATGAAAGCCAAGCCTTCCTCAATCAGTCAAGAAACAAGACTGTGCCACCACAGAATTCGGGTGTCTATGTCTAAGACACCTTGCCCAGTTCCACAAGTCCGATCCCGAGCTCCAACAAAGTTCCAGAGTTTCGATTCCGTCCACTATTCAGACTCCAGTCCATCAAAATCAAACTGTAAATCACAATAAAACAAATATATTCATTAAAATCAAAAATATTTTTTCTTTCTCAGAAAACAAAAACCCAGAAAAGTGCATGATCAGAATCAAGAAAACACAAGAACCCAGAAAACCCAATTGGCTAAAACAAACAGAAAAGTCATAAAACTACAAAACAAGAAAAACCCAAATCACGATCAAGCCTAAAGATGCAAATGAACAGCAAGACATTCAGTAAGACCAAAAAAAATCGAACCTTTGAGATCCTTCTCTACCATCAAAGCACCCAAACCAGAGAGCAAGAGAGAGAGGGACAACAGCAACAGAGAGGTGACCAGAAGGCTTAGATCTATGAAAACCCAGAAGATAAGATTGCAGCTCTGCCCTTCTCTACCTATGATTGAATCCCACAAGAACAGATGCAAAGCAAGAGATAGACAAAGAAAGAAAGGGTTGGTTCAGAGGGCCAGAAGAGAAGTGCTACAGGAGCAAGAAGTCCACCATATACCCACCAAAGAAAAACAAAACCCAACCCCACAGGACGCAGAAAGGAGGACATGGTCAAACCCATACCTCCTCCCCCTCCATTCTAAATCTAACCATAGTTAGTCAGCCTCTGCATTCAATGGTTTTTCAACCTTCAACTTTCAACACCTCCCTCGCAACCCTCACTACAGTACAACACACGCTCACCGCTCAATACTAGACCCTACCCTACTCACCCTTCAATTGAATCAATTTTCAATTCAATCACAGTTATCTTAATTAACATTTTTCAGAACAACCCTTTAATCATCTTATTAATTTTATAATATTAACAGAGGCAATTCACACGCCACTATAACGCCGGCGGTCTCCTTCCCGTCGACTCCCCTTCATTCAACGCCGGCGGTCCTTTGGTCCTTTGGTGATTTACCTACGTAACTCAAAAAGTTGAACGATGGAAAAAATTTAGGAACTTTACAAGTGGCAACTTAGGAGGAACCATGGACGTCCAAAAGGGTTCTCCACTACCTTCAGAAAAGTCCTATAGAGGACTTTACACAATGCATTAATACAATCTTTTTGTTGTTTTTCTTATGAATCTATACAATCTCTAATACTATATATTAAACCTGAGAAATGTGCTGTACCAATTTAAAAAAAAAAAAAATCCAAGAACCATATCTCTCACACTACAAACCTAACTACTTTTTCCAACCAAAAAAATACCCTAACGACCTTTAATGCTGCTCCCACGTTTTTCTTATGTCTTTTTCTTTCTTTTCTTTTCTTTTCTTTTCTTTTTTTTTTTCTTTTTTTATTTTTTAGTACCCAGGAAATGATTGCATTGGACTGTAGATAGTGTCGGTTAATCCAGTTTCAGCCAGGCTGAATCGGGTCAATTTTTGGGTTATATTGGGCCAAATAAGTTGGTGCCAAAGTTCAGTTTTGATTTTCTATGTATATATAAATAATAGAAGATGTTTTCTGTCTGGCAATGTAACTCTCCACACCTATGTGAGATGGCAGAGAGACAGAAACATGAGATATAGCACAAGAGCTACATTCCCAGTCGGAAATCGTTTTCCCTAAAAATATTTTTTTATTAGTATCAATTTTGGTCTAACTTTTTTTGGCCCATGGGCCTCAAGGCTCTCCTTTCGGCACAGGGTCCCTGTTGTGGCCCCACACGTTGTGGGGGTCTCACAAGCTGTGTGGGTCTGTTTTAATACCATTTGTAACTCCCCGATCCCATTAACTTTGCATATTGTTCTTTTTGGCCCATGGGCCTTAAGGCTTTAAAATGCTTTGTGCCATATTAAAGAAGCTAGAGGTTATCAACTAGTCAAGAAATATCTCCCTAGGCGATGTGGAACTAAAGTTTGCACATCCTCACCGATCTCCCAAACCCTCTGGTACTTATCGTATTCTTGGCGGGGACACCTCACAGATCTCCCAGGCGGGTCTAGTACTTGCCATATTCTTGGATCATTACAGTTTAGTTTTTGACACCCTAGGATCCCTCATTCTCAATGCTATATATACAAATATCTACCAGATGATGATTGGATGTAAATATGTAGAGCTAAAAGTCTACTAGTTACATAATCATATATAAACTATCAGACCAAATAGCGGTGCTCTACAATTGTTTTCCTTAAAAATCATCGATTACAATTGGGTGCATGCCAATACATGGATAATTGAACAATACAAAAGGATATGTCACTACTTGAAAAGTATCAAAATTGAGTATGAAATTTGATCAAATCTAACTACATATATTCTACAGTAGAATTTCTTGCATCAAATTTACACATGGCATAGCTAGTGTGCAAACAAGAGAAACTTTTGCTCTTTCTTTGTTTATAAAATTTTGAATGGCCTTCCTTGGTTATTAATTCATTAATATTTTTTTATTAATCAATAGAAAACCCCAATATGATTAAAAAAATACTAAACAATACCCCAAAATCTTTTCTTTCCCAATTGTCACTAATTTATACAACTTGTATTAATTTTTTGACATTTATTTGGTCAACAAAACAGTGATGGGATATCATAATTTGGGCTCACCCACTATAGAGAAAGGATTAATATTCCCTCTAGTAAACGAAGTTCCCAAAATACTCCAATCTTATAGAAGAACCATTATGACGAACTTTTTCAAAGAACTACCTAGAGTACTTCTTTTCTTAATTTTTTAATTCAAAAAAAAAAATATTTTTATTTTTCTTTCCTTTTTAATTTTTTTATTAGATCATCCCAATTTATTTATTCTCATAATTTTATATGAATTGCTTGGGGTTTTTTTTTTTTTTTTTTTTTTGCTATTAATTAAGTAGGTGAATGCATAGTAAGAATAAAGAAAGAAAGAAAAAAGAAATGCCTCCCTCAGAAGGGACTTTAGGTAGCAAATTTTATCATGTCAATGCACACGTAGTGGAAATTAAAGCATTGATTACATGCAATTGGATAGGAATAATTGCGTGATTGGGCTGGAATTCTTATTCCAATCCAGCTATAGCGTAGTGGATTTCTTATATACATCAACTGATGATACGCTAAAATGATACCAAGATTTAAAGCTATGGTTCTATATGCTCAAGCCAATAACATACATGACCAAATTATAAAAACCAAATAAATAGCTTTGACCATTTGAGATCCATTGTGATCATAGTACCCAAATCAATACACATTTATTGATATTGTACAATTTTCAAGATAACTTCTATGTTGGGGGGGGGGGGGGAGGGATTCTTGGGGATACATATACTTTAATTTGACTATATATAGGAAAGGTCTGAATGACACCTCTATAGGTGTATGTAAAATATGTAATCTTATTTTGATTACCCTTTATTTTATTCTCCAAAGGTAATTAGCAATTAAAATAGTTCTAAAAATAATTTAAAGATCTCATATTTTATATAAAATAAAATCACATTGTATTCGCGGATGACTTAATTTTTTTTTTTTCTTTTCCGTAAGCAATAGAAGCATGATTCTAGTATTTGACAAATATGGATCAGCAAATATGGTACGGATTGAGGGCAAAACAGAGCTGAATTGGGCTGGGTTTCTTAAATTCCAAACCAAACATGAGTCCTCCTACCTCAACCTAGGCCCAACTAGGCCCTGAGGTCGGGCTGAGATACTAAGCCTAGGCCCAACCTTGTCAGGTTCAGCCCCCCCAGCCCCGCCCTGCCCTGATTGACCTTGATCAGGACAGGCTAGGTCGGGCTGGGATGGATTACCTTGATTTTCGCAAAGGCCAGCTTGGATTGGCACTGATTGATCCTGATTTTTGCCAACTTGACCCTGATTGACCTTGACATCATGTTTTTTACCATATGTATCTTATGCATTTAAAAAAAGAAACAGTAACAATAGTTATAATTGAGTTTGGAAAGAAATTACCATAAGGCTCCATTGGATCTCCAGAATTGGGAAGTTGCAAAGGAGATTGGCAAAAATTAACTAATGATACACACAGTCTGCAGGGATCTTAAATTCAAAAGATTATGAGCTAGATTTGATAGGAAACCGTAAAAACAGAATTTTAGATTATGAGGAAAGATATAATTTCAGATCTGCATGAGTTAGTATGATAAGGAATGAATTCAATTCTTGACTCATCATCTATTTACCAGGATGTTTTATTTCTTTATTATCAAACCATTCAAACCTATAAAACAGAGATGTGTTCAATCGAGTGCTAACAAATTGAATGATAAAAAGCAAAAATTTTAACTTACATAGAGTTGCCAATTTAGAAAGATTTTAGGCGCGAGAGAATCAGGGTTGGGAAGAGATCTCAATGCGAGGCTACGAGCTCTTCTATCATTATTCGTCTCTCGAAACAAAGATCTCAGTACGGGCTGCGAGCTCAAACCATAACCTTGAGGATGAGGGATGGGGAGACTTTGGGCAAGAGATTTAGGATGGGGAGAGATCTCAGTGCGAGGTTGCGAGATCAAAACAGTGACATGGGGGTGAGGTATGGGGAGAGACTTCGGGGGTGAGAGTCTCCCTAGGGTTTTCCGTTTTCGGTGGAATAAGAGGCTAGGGTATTCAAAGCGAGATTATATACTTAGGTAGTTAGGGTTAACTCATTATATATATATCAGGGTTAGGCTGCGCTGAGCCAAGGCCTCAATCCAGGCTATGGGTGTCAATTCTGAGCTCGCATCCATAGGCCCAACCGAGCCCGACATGTTTACAATCCGACCTGGATCGGCCCGATTAATAAACGTGCATTCATGATGTTGGTAGCTAACCCATCGGGCGCCGGACCTAATCGACACATTTATAAGCCCTACTTGAACCGACTCGTTGTAGCCCGACCCAACACAACCCCTTTAATACTACATAAAATTCCTATTTGCTACTACTAGTAAGAAACTAATTAAACTTTTTTACATATAATTTAATTTGACTATATATAGGAACGGTCTGAATGACACCTCTATAGGTATATGTAAAATATGTAATCTAATTTTGATTACCCTTTATTTTATTCTCCAAAGGTAATTAGCAATTAAAATAGTTCTAAAAATAATTTAAAGATCTCATATTTTATATAAAATAAAATCACATTGTATTCGCGGATGACTTAATTTTTTTTTTTTCTTTTCCGTAAGCAATAGAAGCATGATTCTAGTATTTGACAAATATGGATCAGCAAATATGGTACGGATTGAGGGCAAAACAGAGTTGAATTGGGCTGGGTTTTTTAAATTCCAAACCAAACATGAGTCCTCCTACCTCAACCTAGGCCCAACTAGGCCCTGAGGTCGGGCTGAGATACTAAGCCTAGGCCCAACCTTGTCAAGCTCAGCCCAGCCCAGCCCAGCCCCGCCCTGCCCTGATTGACCTTGATCAGGACAGGCTAGGTCGGGCTGGGATGGATTACCTTGATTTTCGCAAAGGCCAGCTTGGATTGGCATTGATTGATCCTGATTTTTGCCAACTTGACCCTGATTGACCTTGACATCATGTTTTTTACCATATGTATCCTATGCATTTAAAAAAAGAAACAGTAACAATAGTTATAATTGAGTTTGGAAAGAAATTACCATAAGGCTCCATTGGATCTCCAGAATTGGGAAGTTGCAAAGGAGATTGGCAAAAATTAACTAATGATACACACAGTCTGCAAGGATCTTAAATTCAAAAGATTATGAGCTAGATTTGATAGGAAACCGTAAAAACAGAATTTTAGATTATGAGGAAAGATATAATTTCAGATCTGCATGAGTTAGTATGATAAGGAATGAATTCAATTCTTGACTCATCATCTATTTATCAGGATGTTTTATTTCTTTATTATCAAACCATTCAAACCTAAAAAACAGAGATGTGTTCAATCGAGTGCTAACAAATTGAATGATAAAAAGCAAAAATTTTAACTTACATAGAGTTGCCAATTTAGAAAGATTTTAGGCGCGAGAGAATCAGGGTTGGGAAGAGATCTCAATGCGAGGCTACGAGCTCTTCTATCATTATTCGTCTCTCGAAACAAAGATCTCAGTACGGGCTGCGAGCTCAAACCATAACCTTGAGGATGAGGGATGGGGAGACTTTGGGCAAGAGATTTAGGATGGGGAGAGATATCAGTGCGAGGTTGCGAGATCAAAACAGTGACATGGGGGTGAGGTATGGGGAGAGACTTCGGGGGTGAGAGTCTCCCTGGGGTTTTCCGTTTTCGGTGGAATAAGAGGCTAGGGTATTTAAAGCGAGATTATATACTTAGGTAGTTAGGGTTAACTCATTATATATATCAGGGTTAGGCTGCGCTGAGCCAAGGCCTCAATCCAGGCTATGGGTGTCAATTCTGAGCTCGCATCCATAGGCCCAACTGAGCCCGACATGTTTACAATCCGACCTGGATCGCCCCGATTAATAAACGTGCATTCATGATGTTGGTAGCTAACCCATCGGGCGCCGGACCTAATCAACACATTTATAAGCCCTACTTGAACCGACTCGTTGTAGCCCGACCCAACACAACCCCTTTAATACTACATAAAATTCCTATTTGCTACTACTAGTAAGAAACTAATTAAACTTTTTTACATATAATTTAATTTGACTATATATAGGAACGGTCTGAATGACACCTCTATAGGTATATGTAAAATATGTAATCTAATTTTGATTACCCTTTATTTTATTCTCCAAAGGTAATTAGCAATTAAAATAGTTCTAAAAATAATTTAAAGATCTCATATTTTATATAATATAAAATCACATTGTATTCGCGGATGACTTAATTTTATTTTTTTTCCCGTAAGCAATAGAAGCATGATTCTAGTATTTGACAAATATGGATCAGCAAATATGGTACGGATTGAGGGCAAAACAGAGTTGAATTGGGCTGGGTTTTTTAAATTCCAAACCAAACATGAGTCCTCCTACCTCAACCTAGGCCCAACTAGGCCCTGAGGTCGGGCTGAGATACTAAGCCTAGGCCCAACCTTGTCAGGCTCAGCCCAACCCAGCCCAGCCCCGCCCTGCCTTGATTGACCTTGATCAGGACAGGCTAGGTCGGGTTGGGATGGATTACCTTGATTTTCGCGGAGGCCAGCTTGGATTGGCACTGATTGATCCTGATTTTTTCCAACTTGACCCTGATTGACCTTGACATCATGTTTTTTACCATATGTATCCTATGCATTTAAAAAAAAGAAACAGTAACAATAGTTATAATTGAGTTTGAAAAGAAATTACCATAAGGCTCCATTGGATCTCCAGAATTGGGAAGTTGCAAAGGAGATTGGCAAAAATTAAAACTAATGATACACACAGTCTGCAAGGATCATAAATTCAAAAGATAATGAGTTAGTTTTGATAGGAAACCGTAAAAACAGAATTTTAGATTATGAGGAAAGATATAATTTCAGATCTGCAGGAGTTAGTATGATAAGGAATGAATTCAATTCTTGACTCATCATCTATTTACCAGGATGTTTTATTTCTTTATTATCAAACCATTCAAACCTAAAAAACAGAGATGTGTTCAATCGAGTGCTAACAAATTAAATGATAAAAAGCAAAAATTTTAACTTACATAGAGTTGCCAATTTAGAAAGATTTTAGGCGCGAGAGAATCAGCGTTGGGAAGAGATCTCAATGCGAGGCTACGAGCTCTTCTATCATTATTCGTCTCTCGAAACAAAGATCTCAGTACGGGCTGCGAGCTCAAACCATAACCTTGAGGATGAGCGATGGGGAGACTTTGTGCAAGAGATTTAGGATGGGGAGAGATCTTAGTGCGAGGTTGTGAGATCAAAACAGTGACATGGGGGTGAGGTATGGGGAGAGACTTCGGGGTTGAGAGTCTCCCTGGGGT
>NC_056560.1:34219533-34222403 GCF_013358625.1 Macadamia integrifolia | reverse complement strand
GTTTTCGGTGGAATAAGAGGCTAGGGTATTTAAAGCGAGATTATATACTTAGGTAGTTAGGGTTAACTCATTATATATATCAGGGTTAGGCTGCACTGAGCCAAGGCCTCAATCCAGGCTACGGGTGTCAATTCTGAGCTCGCATCGATAGGCCCAACCGAGCTCGACATGTTTACAATCCGACCTGGATCGGCCCGATTAATAAACGTTCATTCATGATGCAGGTAGCTAACCCGTCGGGCGCCGGACCTAATCGACACGTTTATAAGCCCTACTTGAACTTACTCGTTGTAGCCCGACCCAACACAACCCCTTTAATACTACTTAAAATTCCTATTTGCTACTACTAGTAAGAAACTAATTAAACTTTTTTACCTTTTGCTTTGTAATAGAATTTGATTTTATTAACCTTTGTTTAGTAAGTTTTAATGGTCATAATTTTTTTTTTTTTTAAAGAACAACCATAATGTCATATCACTTATCTTCTCTTCTTTATTAAAGAGTTGCATCACATATTTTCTGGGCCTTCAACTCACCTAAGAAAATAATTTTATGGTAGGCAAGTTTAAAGCTCGTTTAGACTTACATAGATCCGTAGCCCGGTTAAGGCCCGATTAAGGAAGTCGGATTAAAGCCGGACACCGATCGGCCCAATTATAAACCGTACCATGCCCCCCAAAGCTAGGCCTGTTTACTTAAACGGGCGTTCACGGTACAAGGCTTCCAAGTGGTCAAGCCCGACTAAGCCCGACTGAGACCAGCCCGGCCCGACAGGTTGACACCCCTAACCCTGGCCCGATTCTGAACCCTCCCATAAGGCCAGAATTCTTAGCCCATGCCATGTTCGAGTTCAAGGTGGGTTGGGCGGGTTTAGGCCGATAGAGCCAAAACTTACAGCTAGGGGTGTCAAATAGTCAGTTTGGCTTAGTTTCGATTAGGTTGAATTGGTTTTGGTCTAGGAATGAGGGAGACCAAAACCAATTTGTTAAGGAACTTCAGTTTTTGGTCGGTTTCGAAATCTGTATAGTACGATTTCGATTTTTGAATATCTGGTTAATACCAATTCATATCAGTTTGTTTTTGGGCTTGACCACAATGAAATTTTACATTCATAATCTGTAGTGAGGAAAGATTTGGCGAAAACATTTTCAATTTGTAACAGAATCATTGTTTATCATTGTAAAAGAAAGATAAGTGGTATTAAAATTTTACTAAGAAGATAATTAATATTGATATCACAAAATGAACCCTATTATCAAATCATTTATTTAACTATGTAATTAATTTTGTATAGTGAACAAGGAAATCAATGGATGCATTGTTACAATTTATAAATCAATTTTTCTATTCATAACATTATATTAATTTATATGTAAGAGTTCCATTTATAATAAAAATAAATAAATAAAAAATCTCACTGATATTGAAAAAAAAAAAGGATAATAAATTCACCTATTCATAACATCATAATCAAATTTTTAATGGTTTTATTTGGTTTGGTTTTGATTTGATTATTAGTTGGTTTGGTGAGGTCCAATTTTCAATTGTTCCCCTCATACCTCAGTCCAAAACCAATATAATAAGGAACAATTTGATTCAATCCAAGTTTTTTTGTTCAAATTCGATCGATTTGGGCGAGGTTTTGACATCCCAACTTACACTCCTAGACTACTACTGATGTGGTCTTTTTAAAGGAAAAAAGAATGTTGTTTTGATTTGGAGTCAGATTGACGATTGATATGTATCTATATCAGTATTTGTTACATGCAAGAGCACATATCGTACACGCCTCATAGGCATTCCTCAACCTCTCAAGTGCACAACCCATCCTCCATCGGGTGATGAGGTGTCATGTAGCTATGGAGTTCCATAGTTTTGCAGGTAGATTATCTATATATGGTGTTAGTTATCTATAAGTGGGAGTAGTTATCTATTATGTATGGGAGTGTGGAAGTAAAGGGCTAATGTGGGACTCTAAGGATGGGACTAGTAAATGTGTTACTAGGTTAATTATATTAATTAACTATATATTTTGTATTTAGTTAAATGCTAAAGGATAATGTGAAAGGGTAGTATTTTTTTAGTCCAAATATTCTACTTATGTGAAAAGAGGCAGAGCTTCCTCAATAGAGTTCAAACCCTATTATCTCTCCAACTTTTCTTTCTTACTCTCTTTCACGATAGGTAAGAAGAAAGGAACGATGTATATATCAATATCAGTATTGATATTGACAGTAACCAATAGTATCGCTAGAATGATAAACTAAAACCCTAATTGGAATACTTAAAACATTGTGAGGCATACATGAACCTTAAACTCCCAATATGGCCTTCCAAGATACCTACCCAAATCACAATTTTAACATTATTTTAAATTTTGGCACCAACCCTATTTATGTATATAATTCTACAATATGATAGTCTTGATTGGATGAATAAGATCCTCAACTTAGTCTGAATATGATACATGTGGCCAGTGGCAGTGCCAACCCCCCCCCCCTTTTGTTATTTATTTGTGTCACTAAACAAGGCTTGTTTTTGTTTATAT
The DNA here is from genome assembly GCF_013358625.1 of Macadamia integrifolia. Lineage (NCBI taxonomy): Eukaryota > Viridiplantae > Streptophyta > Magnoliopsida > Proteales > Proteaceae > Macadamia > Macadamia integrifolia. Next base: position 34,219,855 of record NC_056560.1, on the reverse strand, counting down.
AATATAATATGTTAGCTCTAGATTGACTGAATAAGATCCCCTTTTATTTAGATTCTTTCTTTTTTATTTTTTTTCTTTCCTTCTCCCTCACCATTTCTTTTATAATTCTGAATCTGATGTTTAGATTATTATTTATCACTCTAATAGTGGGCGTTGCAATTTATGTTCTTTTTGTTTATGAAATTTCAGTCAACTTGTAAGGTGAGAGGAGTTGGGTCCATGAGAATGATAGACCCAACCAAAATTTTATATTGTAATGAACCAACATTCCAACAATCAATGGGCTTTTTTTTTTTTTTTTTTTTTTTTTTTTTTTTTTTTT
>NC_056560.1:34212455-34219273 GCF_013358625.1 Macadamia integrifolia | reverse complement strand
AAAAAAAAAAAAACTTTAAATCTGAATTTCTTTTAAATTAAATAATAAGGCAAAAGGTTTTATGCGTGATCGTATAATATGTATGCACATGGTCGTACCTTCAATTATTGAATGAGAGAGAGAGAGAGAGAGAGGAATGTATTATTACACTTCTTCCCCCACTCGCAACCAACAGTTGAAAGGCATAATCGTGTAGGTATAATCATATGAGCCTCATGAGAATTTGCAAATCCCTAATCAAAATATTGAATATTGATTCTTGATTGGATCCCATGTTGAAATTCTTCAGAAATTCTTCAGAAATTCTTCAGAAATTCTTCAGAAAGTGAATTTCAGTTAATCTCTCTCTCTCTCTCTCTCTCTCACTCACACACACACACACACACACACACACACACACGCACAAATACACATAGTACCATCTTGCCACTGCTGGGTCTGAGAGGGTCATAACGTACGCAACCTTACCTCGGTTTCATGGAGAGGTAGTTTCTCAATTCGATCCCATGGACCACTTGGTCATAATGGAGTAACTTTACCATTGTGCAGAAGTCCTCTCTCTCTCTCCTATTTAAAAATAAATATCTCCATATTCCAAATAATCAAACAAATGTTAAAACAAATTCCCCCTCAGTCAATTGATGTATTAGTAAATTGAAGTGAAGTCTACCTTTTGTTTAACTTGTTTATCCCTGAAAGTTATAGGAAAACGCCATAAAACTTCCTTCTGCAACTCCTAAAGAAAGAATTTTATAACGAAAGGAAAATTAGTTAGAAGATGAAGAAAGACAAACCCAATCTAGATGCACCCAAAACTGAACTAAAGGCTAACCAATGAAGTCTATAGGGATACTCTACATATGACTAAGTTATCCCAAATTGACTCAATATGAAATGGTTGAATGCTTTATGAGAATATGAACTTACACCATATTTCTTCATTTTCATATTTGAGATCCACTTGACTTTGTCTTGTTCTTACTTTGACCCACCAAAATTCAACATTTGTAGAACTGTCTCATCTGATCCTCATTCTTCAATTTTTTTTATTTTTTTTTTTTAATCTTAAATGGAGTGAAGTGGTGAAACAAGATTGGAACATCTAGACCAAATAAGTTGAGCCTTTTTTTTTTGATAAATTATTTGTGTCCAGAGTCATCAGTTGATCAAAATATATTGCCAATATCTCCATTCAAGCAATACTCTGTTTAAATGGTCAAGACTGCAAATTGTTTACGATGAGTGATTGATTTGAGTTCTTCAACTGTAGCATTTCATAATTTTTGATATTGTTATATGTGAGAGGATTCTCCGAACAAACGGCATAATAAGTGCATCAATGAGAAATGACGAAATAGAGTCATCATTGAAAGAGAGACCCAGTCTACACTTGTTTTATACTCTAGCTTTCTAGCACTTCTCTTATTCTTCTTGTTTCAACACAATAGGGGAAACAAGTATAAAAGAGAAGTTGCTACTCAAGCTATAGAATTTGCTTTTAATTGATGGCTTTATCTCAGACTTATATGTAGACCTGATTGGTGATGGTGTCTTTTTCGTTGTTAACCTGTCGTATAGGGAGAGGCAATCATCTTTAGTTGCCTATTGGGAGCACCCATTTACACTAGCCATATGTCCAAATCGGTGTTCAATATGAACCAACGCATCCTTTCACACTTATAATGATGACTTTCATGGAATATTAGGGTATAAAATGTTGTGGGTCAGATCCAAAATCCACTTTAACCTACACCCAGTTGAGTTTATATTTTCTATCATTCAAAGAATAAAAATGTATTTTTGGATCAGAATCATGTTGAGAAATTTGGGTCTGATTTTTTATTTATTTATTTATTTATTTTTAACTGCATAAGGAAAGAATCAATTAAACTAGAGAGAAATTGAGGGTGTTTTTGGTTGGTAAGAAATGGGGGAAAAAAAAAGTCAAAAGTAATGATAAAACCACTGATGTGTTTATATGTTTTTTTTTTTTCAAAGTTTTTGACGTACATAGAAAGAAATCTCTTGGTAGCTCTTAAATATTTGTCATGTAAACTCCGTTTGATTGTAATGGAAATTTAAAGAGAATGAAAGTGAAATTTTCATATTTCAAAAAAATTCCCGCCACACTTAGAGGCCAAAAGGTAGCTGTTGTAGAAGCTTTGAATTTGTTTCTTTGAATTGGTCCAAACCTCCATCAAAGACCATCCTTGCCGTAGTGTATACTCCATCCCAAAAAATGAGAGCTCTGGCACAGCCTTCAGTGAGGTCTCTTGTCATTAAATAGTCAATTATTAGTAAATGTGACTTCCCCTGTTAAACTATACCAACAGCCCAGCTTGTGGACTTTCTTGTCTAAATTAGTGACTACTATGCATACCATTATATCCTTGTGATAGTTATCGATTACCCGATTTACAGAGTGAGAAATCTGGTCTTCTTGTTGATGTGAATGGGCCACATATTATTGTAATACCAAGAGATCCATTTGAGAGCAGGGTCTAGGGTTTTATGTGGGTTTGGTTTTTCATTCTTGAAGAGGATGTTGTTTCTATGTGATCAGATATAATAACAAATTATAATTTTTTTTTTGTTTTAACTATATTTAATAATGATATATTTTACATATTATAACAAAGGGTTTTGTATGCAAAATAAAGTGAAACTTTATACCCAAATATGGAATGATTTCAAGTTAATGTTAAAGTCACATAAATAATGATTACATATATTTCTTTTTTAAGTATGCAAAATTCATTTCCTTTTCCTTTAATTCCCCTTACAACCAAATATAGTCGTAGTAATTGGAGGGGGGTCAAAAGTTTTGAACAGGTAGACCCCCAAAATCCCTTTTGCATAATGTAAAATTTCAGCCCAATCAAAATTTGAAAGGTGTTAAACTAAAGCTTTGAAAAATCCAAGACTATAGTAAGAATAATCGTAAACATGCATGGGATGCATAGAGATGCATGCCAATGCAAGAATGGTTTTTGATTGAATTAGGCTTTAAAATTGTTGTCATTCTTTTACACATAGATAATGACACATCGGCCAAGAGATTCCTTACTAGGTGAACCACTTGGGCAAATTTACCCTTTAAAAATTTAGTATTCCCAAATCCATTGTTGACTTACGGATCATGAACTTAAAGAGATGAGGATGAAAATTACCTCTTGAGATTTAACAAGCCCAAAATCCTCAAGGTAGAACCACAACTTTTCTATGCACTACTGCGCATCAGCACATCAAGGCCACACTATAGGTGGTATACAGCATAGAGAGAGAGAGAGAGAGAGAGAGAGAGAGAGAGAGAGATCATGGTCACCTAATCCCTTTTTTGATGGTCACCTTATCCATTGCTTCATATTTATAATTTCCTCCTGCCTCGTGCCTCCCAATGCATGGCCAATGAAAATTGATGTATACATTGGTGGTACTACATAGCCTCTCACACACTCCTCCCTACCACCCCCCTCTGTCTCTCCAAATGAGAGCGTCTTATGTATTAATCGTGAGGCACTCTCTCCCACACATTCATTGGCTTGGTGTGGGATATGCCACTACATGCAGACTGCATGTAAATCTCTCCCCTTAAGCTTATTTTGTAGTTAGGCCTTCTAATAAAATTAATAGGCAAACCATAAAAGGAGAAGGGGAAAGGGAGGTAACAGATAGGAGGCTCGACCTCGAGACCTCATGATGAGCGTAGGCTTAGTACACACCACACCAACTATGGTGGGCAGTTGTAATTATTTGCAATTAAGTCCTTGACAGATATAGAAACTATTCAAAAGGTAGAAGCACACCCGTCATAAATATATTCTTTATAAATTAATAGGATTGGACAATTATACACAATTGTCTTTCTATATCAAACTCAAGTTATGTGATTTTTTATTATCAAAATTAGGTGTGTCAAACCCTAAATCAAACCGGTAAAACCAAACAGACCGAACCGATAACAGCCCAAACCAAACCAAATCAAACCCAACCCTTATTGGTTCGGTTTCGATTTGGAGTATTGCAACCCCAAAACCAAACTGAGCCGCACCGAAAACCTGATAAACTCGAAACCAAACTGAAACCGGCTCAAAACCCAAACTGAAACCGAAATCAAACAGATAAGAAACCAAGACACTCCTAAATTCATTAAAAAAAAAAAATCAAAATTTACATAGTTTTGTATACATTTGTATGGAAAGTCAAATCGAAACTGGACCAAAAATCGAAACTAACCCAATTACAAACTGATTTAAGAAATCGAAAACAAACCAACACCAACCAAAACCAGAAGTTCCTTATTGAATCTGTTTCGGTTTCAGCCTTCCCACACCAAAACCGACTCAACCCAGACTAAAACCAAGCCGGACCGACCCATTGACACCCCTAATCAAAATCATGACAAATCAATTATCGAATTTACTGGCCGGATTGAATCCATTATTCATAGACAACTTTCTTAAATAGTGTATATTTCTAGTAGATGTCAGCTTGTTGGAGATCAGTTTAATCTCCAGATGATCAATACATATATACCTCAACTACTTGTTACACATTGAAAGAAAATTCAGGCTTCACTGCTTGACTAAGTCAAAGACTCAAAGCCATAAGTATTTCAATCTAGTTGTAAAAAAAAATTCTTGCAAGAATTTTCTTATTGGGAAGTGTTTACTCTGCGATTAATTTACTTGGGATCAGTTCAATCCTCCCTATCTATCCTATTTATTTTTCTGGCTGGAATTGAGTCACTTGGCAACTATTTTTGCCTAAGTCAACACTCACATCTATCTGTCCCTCTTATCCTCTCTCTAATGGTTACTGTGAGTCTTTAATGGTTAGAATCAGCTATACAAATAGAAGTTATGGATCTGCCAATGTCAGTCCCATTTTGTAACACAAGACCTTCGATAACAGGTAGTTGACTATATATTCAAACAAAAATGTTCTGCAAGAAACTCTGAAGGGGCTGAAGTCTCTGCATTCATGAATAACTCCCCCATGACTATTAGGTGGGAGAACCCAGTCATATCCTATTATATCAACAAAAAGTTATCAATTTTGCAGTTTTGGTTCTCCAACTTCAGAATCTGTATTATGTGTGCTGTGAACAGTTTCCAGTCCACTCACATTGGCAACTTGATTGTGCATTTAATCACTTCTACAAAGAATATGCATTGATTATATACAATATAAAAAGATAATGCACAAATTTCCTTATTTGAATTACTGCAAAAGTTCATAGCCTTCAAAATTTTGATAGAGTTGGCCTCACAGAAGCCACTGAGGTCTGAAAGTGAGACAAGGCATCAAAATGGATAGGTTTATCAATTGCTATTCCATTTCCCCAGCATTCACAAGACAAGTAAAAAAAAAAAAATCATGATGAGTCAATCATTAGAAAGCATTGTATGTGTATTAAGTTAAGATTAGGAAGACCACCAAGAACAAACAACTATCCTGCTCTTTGGTGCTCTCATTGGTGCAGACAATGACAGAAAGATGAAGACTTGGCCTGATTGTTTGGCAGCATTCTCAGTTTTACAAGTAAATAACTCTTAAATCAAATGCGTGAAAACGGGCTGCCAATTAAGGACACAACAGAATAGGGGAAAGTGGTGTTGGTTTCTCCAGCTTCCGAATAACTGAGCTCATATAAGCAATAGACTACCATTCTGCTTCAACTACAACAATCAGACAGTTGGATCAGCTGCAAATATTATATACTACAACAGCATATCATCCCATAGATCCTAGATGAAAAACCACAGCCCTCTCTAGAGCATGGGTCCGTAGGTAGATTTGCAAAATCACATAAAATAAGCTTGCAGCAGGAGCCAGAGAATACCAGTTTTGAATTTCTTGCTAGTGGTTAGATTCTGAAATAAGGTCTTCCAGTTCATCAATTATCGCATCATAGCAAAAAACATATTGCTCCTGATATAAATTGGGAAATGCAGAATGTTAGAAGAAACTAGTTACTTGGATAGAAATGTGTGCTGATCTCAAACGATTTTATCCTTCCCTTTCAGTTTTGAGGAACTCATCTGAATAACAGGCACAAACTTGGTGTTTCCAACAATATAACATCAATACAAATCTAAAGCATAAGTAAGCCAGGTTCACAAGATCCTGAGAGTACTGTCCAGACTATGGGTTGGTGTTTTGAAAGAATTCTGACATGTAGTACCTGAGTAGGCAAATCAATGTCAACATGGTCTTCAGACATCATTAGTGCATATTTAACTAAAATTCTCATGCCCAGCTTATGGGCAAGAAGTTTCCTCCAGAAGCAGTACATTTGGATGGGATTCTGGAACTTCTGCTTCTGGGGATCCTCTGAATCCAGCTTACAAGATAAAGCATAAGTAAGCCAGGTTCACAAGATCCTGAGAGTACTGTCCAGACTATGGGTTGGTGTTTTGAAAGAATTCTGACATGTAGTACCTGAGTAGGCAAATCAATGTCAACATGGTCTTCAGACATCATTAGTGCATATTTAACTAAAATTCTCATGCCCAGCTTATGGGCAAGAAGTTGCCTCCAGAAGCAGTACATTTGGATGGGATTCTGGAACTTCTGCTTCTGGGGATCCTCTGAATCCAGCTTATGGTGGGCCCAGTAAGATTATTTCATTTGGAATCTCGACTTCTAGAAGCACCATATTCTCCAAAAGACGGTGCTTCTCGAGCTTCTCTAGCTTATGATGCCTCGGGTAAAAATAGCACTTGGCGCGGTTATTACGCTTAAATGATTTTTATGGTTCCATATCTTAGGAACTATATGAATAATGGAGAAACTCCATGAAAGGAACATTAATG
>NC_056560.1:34147434-34212251 GCF_013358625.1 Macadamia integrifolia | reverse complement strand
ATATCATAAAAAAATCCTAGAACTAAAAAAGGCCATTCAATTACGGAATTGAAATCAAGAATAGAATTTCTTATAACAATCTTATTGGGCATGCCCTTTTAGACCCGACAATCACCAGAAGTTGGCTCCTAGAAGCTGCAAAGCAGAAGCCCAAGAAGCTAGGGGAGCACTCGATAAGATTCTTACAAAAATTGGTTAAAGGTTAATGGCTTGGTACTTCTTAACTGAATCTGAAAGCATGTGATTTTGTTTATCAGTTAACACTCGAGAGAAAAACTGGCTTAAACTCCACATTGACAGTGGCATTAATGGACATCCTAGCCGTAATGTCGGTGGTGGCAGTATTCTGGAATATTTAGACTGGTAATATGATATCACCTAGGCAGAAGACTACCAGCAAATTTTAGAAAGGTGTGAGAAGCAGTAAAAAAGAAACTATGCTTAATCATACACTATATCATGTATCAACCTTTTTTGTTAATTAGGTACATAGGTCATACGACCGGCTAATAATAGATGGTGCAGAATGTTGGGCAGCTAAGAAGAATCATGTCGATAAACTAAGTGTAGCAGAGGAGGATGTTGAGATGGATGAGTGGTAATACTAGGAAGCATAAAAAAAGGAATGATCATATTAGATCTGATCTGGCAGTAGCTCCGATAAATATAAGCTACGAGAAAGTTGTTTGAGGTGGCATGGCCATGTTCAACGGAAGCCTTTGGATGCTCTAGTATGGAGGAGTGATTTGATTCAAATTGAAGAATCCAAAAGAGCTAGAGGGCAAACCTAAAATGACCTTAGGATAAGTGGTGAGGAAAGACATAAAATTCCCTCTCTCTCTCTCTCTCTCTCTCTCTCTCTCTCTCTATATATATATATATATATATATAATATATATATATATACACTACTTAGTCATGCGTTGTTCCCATTGGCCACTGCTATAGAGTGGGATCCACGCGACTAGGTAGCATTCTCTTTCCCATATATATGTTATATTTCAAGTACAGAGACCTCTATCACGACAGACACCCTAAAGATTGGAACTCCTCCTTTGGGAACATCTCCTTGTTGGTTTCGGATTGTATAAACAAGCTTTTTGATATTTAGTTGAGGTTCCAATCTGACATCCACAATGCCGCCCGGTAGAAGAAGAAAAAATGGTCTCTTCGGACCTTCTCTCCTTAGTTCTTTAAGAGGAGAGTTTATTAAGACAAAATTCAAGAATTAAATGGCTTGATGATTCTAATTCTGCTTACTTTCACCGGTCTATGAAAGACAGGACAAATACCAACTCTATCCCCATGCTTCTGGCTAGAGATGGTTCCTTTCTATCGATTTGAGGTTATTAAAGCAAAGCCAGTTGGCTAATTTAAGGAGATCTTCAGGCCACCTAACATGGCATCCACTGGACCTATCCCTGATAATTTGCTCACCAAGTTTATGACCAATTACCTAATGAGCACCCTTTAGGCTATCCCCTTTTAAGGAAGAAATTTCAGTTGTTGTCCATTCTCATAAGGCTAGCAGAGTCCTCAACCCTGATAGTTTTAGCATGGGATTCTTCTCCTTCATCTGGGACATTATAAAAGAAAACTTGATCAAGGCCCTGAAGAGTTTCTTCCTCAACCCCAGCCAAATCAAGGGGATCAACCACTCCTTCCTTTGCCTCGTCCATAAGGACGGTGCATCTGCTATGTCTGACTTCAAGCCCATTTCCCTATGCAACCTCTTGTATAAGTTCTGATGTAGTAGCGCTCCGATGGATCGACCCAAACTTGCTCCAGAACCCAAACCAAGACCCAAATCTAATTTGGGTTCAAGATTATTAGAATATGCTAGGATTTTATTTTATTTGAGAATATTTATTTTCTTTTATTTTAGGGCAGCTATTAGGTAAGTAGAAATTTTCAATTTTAGTTTTATTGTGTTTCTATTTTTACTAGACTTTAGTTTAGGAAGTAATTAGGGTTTTCTATTTGAGATTTTATTTTGATTTAATATAAGTGAGGCATGTAACCATGGAATCAATCAGTTGATTAAAAAAGAAAAATTGATTTAAGTAGTGCGTGGCTGCCTCGCTTCCCCCTCTGTCCCCTTCTTCTCTTTCTCTCCTCCTCCTCTGCGAGAATCTCATTCCCTCTTCTACTGTCTTTCTTCTTTCCCTCTTTATTTCTTCTTATTCTTCTTCTCTGGTTTTCTTCTCGGTTTCCCTGTTAACCGACTGTAGCAGCCCATCAGGTTTGTTTCAATCTTCTTCATACCCAAATCTGTTGGCCTGAGACTTGGAGGAGCAGCTGCAAACCCTAAGGCGATTTAGATATTTGAATCTGAAATCAAAAGCACCTCTGATTCGTGAGTTCCACAGAGTACCAGAACTGATATTCACCCTACCGTAAGATGCCCATTTGGATCCAGATCTGAACCTGCAACTACCGCTGATCCTTGTTCCAGCAGATCTCTATTGGCCACTTGGATCCTCATGGTTCAAGCTAAAATTCTGATCGAAGGTTACACTCAGTAGGGCGATCAGAAACCCTATGATTTCAATCCATGTGATCGATCCTATTGAGAGCTCTAGCTTTCATACATGGCTGGTCTTCCGCCTCCATATTCTTGGCTGTAGGTTGAAGACAACCCTCAAGAGTAAAGAATCGTGGGCTTGCTTTTAGCCTTTATTTTCTATTTTTCACATAATACCCCTCTCAACCTCATACGTGCCTCTCTCCCTTTGCTGAAACTCAAGTCTTTGTTTTTTTTTTTTTTTTTTTTATGTCTTTTGTCTTGTCTTTTATCTTTATCTTTGTCCTTTGTGTTTCCAAAATACCCTTACTTTTCCCCTTTTTTTTCCTCCAACTTTTTGCCTTAATTTTGCTTCCTAATTTATCCCTTCACAATAATTCTTAGGGCCCGTTTGATAACGTTTCTGCCGTTCAAGAAACGGCAGAAACATAAATTTCTGTTTCTAGAAACAGAAATGGAATTGAAGGTGTTTGATAAATCATGTTTCTAGAAGTCAATAGTAATCAGCGAAAGAATGGCCACGAGTCGTTTCCAGAAACAGCTCTACTTGTTTCGCCTGGGTCGTTTCTTGAATCATAAATAGGTAGAAATTTCAATTTCTATTTCTAAAAACAAGTAAAACGAAACAGTTTTATCAAAAGCTTTTTGTGCCGTTTCTGCCATTTCTGGACACAGAAACGGCAGAATCTTGAAACATTATCAAACGGGCCCTTATTCCCTTCATATCCTATCAGGCCATCACTTACTTGAACCCCACTTACCCTTAAGATTCCTCTTTATTTACAAAACTGCCATTGATTTTGATATTTGTGCTATTTATTTAAGTGGACCCACATCCAATCGGGTTGGTTCTCTTGGGACCCGCCGGTCCCGCATCAAGTTCACTAGCAAAGTCCTTGCCATCAAGATTACGTTGGTGGTTGAGACACTTGTTAGTGAATCAATCGACTTACATAGCTAGCAGGAGTATTTTGGATAATATCCACCTCTATAATGAGATTGTTAGAGGCCTTGATAGAAAATCTCATTCTCCAGCCGCCTCATGAAGATTGACATCCATAAAGCCTTGGAGTCCATAAGGTGGGACTTCATTTCTAAAGTTTTTCTTAAGATGGCCTTTCCCCCAATGATTATCAATTGAATTCTTCATTGCATCTCCTCTTTGTACTTTTTAGGGTTGGTCAATGGTAGTACAGCTGGTTACTTTGCCTCCACTGTGGGTATTCGCCAGGGTTGTCCTCTATCTCCATTCAATTTTCCCTTGCACTCTAAGCCCTTTCTAGAAGCATCTAGGGTTGCACAGATCAGCAACTTATCTCTCCCATTCCAAAGTGCAAGACTATTAAGCTCTCCCACCTAGCCTTTACGGACAATTTCATGATCTTCTCCAAAGCAAATATCTCTCTCTCTCTCTCTCTCTCTCTCTCTACCATAATGTCGTATTTACAACATTTTGAGGAGTTATCAAGCTTTCGTACCAACCTCTCCAAATCTTCCTTGTTCTTAGATGGAGTTTCTGATGATGACAAGGCTAGTCTGGTCGAGAAGATAGGGGTCTCAATCAACCATCTTTTGGTCAAGTACTTCGGCTTGCATTTGATTACGTCTAGGTTAACATCCTATCACTGCACCCCTATGTTGGACCATATTCGCAAGAAGCTATAGCTTTGGAAGGCAAGATTCTATCTTATGGCAACCACCAGAATTGATTAGGTCAGTCCTTCAGTTATCTCACATCCATTGGTCTGGTATTTTAGGATTGCCTCATTCCATCATCAAAGAGTTGGAGTCCCCTATGTTTGCCTTCATTTGGAGAAGGATTTGACTCCTCTAGATTCCTTCACCCTATTAACTAGGATGTTGTCTTTCTTCCCATGGATGAGGGAGGTCTCTGCTTGCAAAGACTCAAAGAGGTTAATTCATTGGTATTCTCAAGATAATATGGAAGCTTGCTGTAAAGAAGAAAAGCATTTGGGTCGATTGAGTCTTCTATGGCCTTCTTCATAGTGATTCTATTTGGACTGTTCATTCCATCTTCAATGCTTCTTGGATCGATTTTAAATCTTAGGCCTATTGCTTTCATGGCCATTTCCAACCAAATTAATGACGGTGCCTTTACCTTCCTTTGGCTTGATCACTGGCACCCTATGGGTGTTCTCCTCCATTCAGTTGGTGCTACGGCCATTACAATTTGGGCCTTTCTAAGCATTCAACGGTTGCAGACATCATTAGTCACGATGATTCTCCCCCCATCCCACCTTCCTCTCCCCTACTGTTAGCCATCTAAAATGTGTCGCCTTCTATTGCCAAAAGACCTCATGGCATGGTTTAAGAACTTGGTGAGATCTCGCTGAGATATCGTTATTTCCAAAAGGCTCCCAACTGGCGAGGTAGAAAACTGACCAAATTTCGAGCGAGATTTTGAAATCTCACCGAGATCTCGCCAGATCTCGCTAAATCTCGCTAATATCTTACCAAATCTCGCTTCTCTACTTTTTTGAAGAAAAAACACCAAGGAGCAAGGACTTTGGTGCTTTCGCTTGACGATCTCCAATCCTACACTCATTGAAGCTTAAAGAGTAGAGAATATTACCTCCTCATCTACATTTGGAGTTACTTATCTTATATATGATGTCTTTTAAATTCTTATGATTATGTTGTATCATGTGTTGATTTTGGAATGTGGATTGTAGAATAGAGTGTACTAGCCCAAGGTCCAAAGAGTCAAAGAACACTTACATAGGGTACGAAATCAAAGTACCATTTTGAGTTTGTTTTTTGCAAATCTGATGTTTCCATTGTGTTTAGAATGGCTAAAATAGGGAAAATACACAGTTTTAGGGCCTACGAAGGCCATTTGCCTACCGAGATTAACCAACGAGTCGACTGCCTGAAACCGAGATCTCACCAGATCTCCTTTTTTTGGGATTGCGAGATGGCTGGCGAGATCAAGTTTTAAAACCTTGCCTCATGGTAGGGGAGATACGATAGCTTGGTTTGCATCCACTTTGGGCCTATTCAACTCTAAAATGGCTGGGAGTCTGGGACTACATTAGATCTCATGGCCCCTCATCCCTTAGCGCAAGGTAGTCTGGCTCAAGAGCCAAATCCCTCATCACAACTTCACTATTTGGCGGGCCCTCTCCAACTACCTTCCAACGCGGTCTTATTCTCATTCACCGTCAGATTTTTATCCCTCCTTCCTATTGCCTCTATTTGAATGCTTTGGAAGATGTGGACCATAATTTTGTTGTGTGCCCATTTTCTTCTTCTCTTTGGAAATGGCTCTTGGAAAAATGCTGGCAAAGGAGATGGAGGATTCTTCCATTCACGAGTGAATAGATCTGGGCGGATATGTCCTTTGACGGTAAATCTTCATGTGATGTAGTCGGTAAACTCTCCTTTGGTGCTGCTATTAACCATATATGGATGACGTGTAATCTCAGGATATGGTCCTCTAGGTCCAGATCCTTCCAGCGGACTCCATCTCTTTTGATGTATGGACAAAGTTATCTATGGTCACCTCTCACTATGTTAATTCCTCAGGGAACAGACATATTGTTGTGTCCTAGGGACTGCCTCTCTCCCTTTTGTAGCCCTCCTCCTCCTCTCCTTAGCTTTGGTTGGTTTCTATTATTATTATTATGTATTGTTTTTTATTCTTCCCTTTATTTAAGGGCTCCTTGTTTCCTCTTTCCCTTTTGTTGATGAATTATTATTTACAAAAAAAAAAAAGGTGAGGAAAGAAACAACCTAAAAAATTAATTACAAAAAACATTTTCATTAAAATTGATGGTATCAACAAAGAAAAGGAAAAAAGGTTTCTCCGGAAGTAGGTTTTAAGTGGTGCAACCTACACCAATTGAGAATACAAAAGAAGCAGGTATCAATACTTTGAGATGATCCTCAACAAAATCAGTCGCAGCACAATAAAAAGTATCAGCGCTAGTCAAAATGTTCTTCAAAATAGAAATGAATTCCCCTAACGTGCAAGCAAAACTCCTGAGAAATTATAATTTCTAGCCACCTACTGCTCAAATGCAACAGAGGAATCTAAAATTGGTCGGCCACTTACTGTTGGCATTTAAAAACTTGCTATGTACCAAAACTGGAATCAGCATGAAATTTCAAACCCAGAATGTATAACCGTCCAAAGCAAGAAAGAAATAGGATACCAATGTTTGGACCATCCCGATACGCTGAGATCTGAAAATGGTTATGGTGTTAGCAAGATCCAGGGCAGACATGTCTCCAACAAGGATTCTCTGGATTGTGTTGAGAATTGTACAAAATGCACCTGTTCTCCCAATACCTGCACTGAGCAAAAGAACAGAAAATCTCAGACACAATGAATGAATGATCTACTGAAGATCATCCAGCAAAATAGATGAAAACCTGCAGTGCACCGCTATGGGGCCAAGAGTGGGTGGCACATGATATAGCCTTTTCAAGATTGCACGAACAGTAAGTGTGTCTCGGGGCACTCCATGATCAGGCCATTCAGGGTATTGAATGTGGAGAACACACCAGGGTAGCTCCTCTGACTTCCATGAGGCAAACAAAATGAAAAGAGAAAACTAGCCATCAAATCATTTTCCATCAACAAGCAAGAAGTTCCTTTTAATTGATGAATATCACAAGAATGCAGCCTTCCAAGGCAAAATATCAATAACAACAAACCCAATCATGCCATTGCTAAGAGTAAAGGAATAGAAAGTTTCACGAAACCTAGGCAATACGGGCCATTTGCTAATGAATGAAGAAGCCAACATCTTTGTACTCAGTTAAATTTGAATTGATTAGAGGTTAAAATGACATAAATACTTTAGAGTTCTTAAGAATAAATAGCGGGGAACAATTACTAGACATATGTATCTCTAGTGATAATTCTAAAAGATTGCTCATGATTCTGATCTAGAAGCTTAATGATGAAGTCAGAAGAAGAAGCTTCCAGTGTGGGACTCCTGTTAGTAAGAGAAATAGGAGCCAAAGCATAGGATATGAATTCCATTAAGGGGAACCCAATATTTCAATTAAGCTGTTATTTAGAAGTATAACATAGTTCACAACATTAATAGAATAATCCCACCAATTCACATAAAGCGAAAGGTTCTTTGCACAACCCAAGCAGGAAGGGGTTCATAGATGGCCCACTTGTCACATGGCTCAATCTATTTGGTGACCTACACACCCAACAACCATATTGGAGACTTCAGCTCTCCATGTGGCCTAAATAGGTCAACCTTGCTTTCACAGAACATAGGGAACTTTATATTTGTCTTTTATGAAGGCATTCCCAAACTATAATTTATTTATTCTTAATCTACAAGCAAAAACATAAGTCTCACAGATCTGAAATTACCTCTATGTGTTTCACCTCCAGCAGTCGCAACACTAAGGAAGTATCACTATTTATCCATTTAGTGCTAATAGATATATTACCAAATTCTCTTGGACCATCCTCTGCTTGAAAATAATCTCCGCATTTCACCATCTGCACAAAACAGAAACATGGAATAATTCATCAAACCCTGAACGAACAAGTTTGACCGAGTCAGAAAGGAAATTAAAGAGAGTTTTCATCAAGATCACAACAAACACAAGCAATTAGTGACTAGTCAGCACAAGCTACCAGTGTAGGTATTTGGCCATTAAGGTAAGCAGATCTGAATTTGGTTTCGGATTCATGGTATCAAATTTCATGAAATTTGAAACATTTGGCTCATTCTGTTTTGTTCTAGAAGAAACTACACACATCTCAGTCTCTTCAAACCCATGATGGGATTACACAAAGCATACAAAGAAATAAATAAAATTATCTTAATATAAAGTGACAAGAAATGCAATCAGAAGGCTTGATAATCACATATTCCATAGACATAGCCAGCCTACCAAGGGAAGGCATGTTTGAATGCATATGTGGTTTTAGTAGTCATTGATCGGGTCATAATTATTCATGAAATTACTATTCAATTGTTAATTTTAATTAAGTTTTCATGATTAATTTGACCATATATTGTGATGATCTTTGATTGCAAGGCTTTCAAGAGATGTGCACAGGTTTGATGCCAAATGGACGGAGATGGTTTAGCCTAGAAGCAAGGGCAAAGGATCAAGGGCAGAGTTGGAATTTCCAAGAGAAGAAGAGAATATAAAAAACAAAAAAAGGGAAAATTTAGGAGAGAGAGAAAAGCCCATGGTTCTCCCTCTCTCCCTATTTCCCACGTTCTCTCTCCTCTCTGCTCTCAACCCCTATCCCTACAATTTCTCTCTCCCCAATTTCTCTCCTTTACATGATTTCTCTCCCAAGCCAATCCCTCTTTCTCTCACTCACATTTCCCTTTCCCTCCTCCTTTTTCTCTCCTAATCAAATTCCAACTCTACCATCACACGAACCCCTCTTTCTCCCTATATACCTCTCTTTTGATCCTTCTCTTTTTACACTCGACACGCCCATTCTCTAGGACTTAGGCTACCATATTACACCCTTCACACCCATCATTTCTAGCTGGTTTTTTTTTCTTTTTTGGTTCTCACAGTTCTTCCTTCTTCTTGGATCACGCCTTCTTTGGGACGGATTTTCAGGGACAGCATTGCACAGAGATCATTGCCATTACGCCGAGGTTCCATCACCACCATCATCATTGCTGCCCTTCATTCATTAGTACCATGAGCGGCTAAGTCCCCTCTCTATCCTTAGGTTTAGATGAAGTTTTGATTTATTTTTATTTAATTTCTGGTTGGAATTATACTTGATTGTTTGATGTTAAAGACGTCTTCCCATTTTGGATGACTGTTAATAGTTAAATTAGTTTAGAATATTTGTTTCTATGATTCAGTTATTCTATGCAAGCAATGGTATTTTTTATGTTGATTTTTGGCATACACTAATAATGGCCTTTAACCAATCAAACTAAGCGTCGTAATCGAAAGCGATAGAAGATAGTGCTTGATAGGATAGGTTATGCTTTGGGTAGCCAGAGATTATATTTTTGTCGTTGCATTGGAACTTGTAGTTTCAGCGTACCGAAGTATGAACAAGAGAATGGTAATAATACCAAAACAGATTCGAGACCTAAGGATAGTTTCTTCTCATTAATTCTTGTTCTTGTTAATTGGCTTACTTAGTTTTAATTTCAATTCTAGATTTTATAATTTTGCTTTTCAAAACAACATTCATCTCAATCTTAGTAGATTTAGCCTTCTAGTTCTCTGTGGGTTCGACCCCTTTCTTACCACTATCTCATAGTTTAGTTAGGGTTTATTTTGATTCGTTCACGACAGCGATCAGTCATCAATCAAAAAACATTCTTAGTTTTAAAATGAAAATTGTCAAATATTTGGATGACTTCATAGTTCATATAGATGCAGCAAGCACACACCAAGAGTGAGTAGTAACCACATTAATAATTACTAATTCCCTCTGTGTCCCATTTTCTTTACCATTCCAAGTTTACCCTTTGGCTTTGGATTGTGGTTAAAATTGGATTTCAAAGAAATTAAATCCATGACATCCATTTATATTTTGATATATTTACCTAAGACCCCCTTGAATATTATGGCTAATTACCATATTGCAACTACCTCTTGCTCTTGACACTTTGAGTACTCTTTTGCTTGGGTGGTCCCATAAGTGTGCCAATAATTGGGTTTCAACCCGGGATTGCTTGGATTGAGTTACAAAATTGCCATTGGGATTATACATTGCTATGGTGGCCCCCAGATCGCATCAATTTGAAGTTACATTTTTTTGGAAGATTGGCACTTGCATGGACCCATATACTGCTACTATTATTAAAGGTTATTTACTAACCTATTTGATATTTTTTTTTGCTACCATGAGGGGGTGATTGAAGATTATCCTGTGAATTATTTGTCCACGTGTAATGCTACACATGAGAGGGAGATTGGAGATTATTATCTGCTCAGCTCAACTCATCAGTTGAAAAGTAATTATTAATTATTTGTTCATGTCATTTGCTCATGTCCTCAACAACAATTTTATCTTTTGAAGATGGTTATATGTGGTATTCAACAACAATGCAATCTAACTGGTATACAACAACCTTATGTTGTCTAGTTCACAGCAACCTTATGATGTTTGGTCTATAACAAACTTATGTTGTCTGCTGATATTTTATTTGAGACCTCCGTTTGGGGCTCCAGAGTAAGTCTAATCTTTATTAATTAGATCTCTAATTATGTGATCTTTAGTAACCACATTAACTTTACCTTGTTATTGGAGTGTCTCCATTGAGAAAGGCATATAACGTAGCTATTGGCAAGGTTCTAAAACTCGGGATGCCGATACCAGTCCGAATCAGCTGGATCGGATCATATTGGACAGATTTACCCTGTTTTTTAAATAAAAATCACTTTTTTATTATGTTTTTACCCTTGGCCCATATCCATATTTCGGGATTAGATTGGGGATTGGTCACGGCCAATAATGATCCGATCCAGCCGATATTGACCGATCCCATCTAAGTTTTAAAACCATGGCTGTCAGATGCTGCACTTACATTTGTCTTCTTTGTAAAGATGACTACTTATTACCCGCCTTCCTTGGGAAGAACTTATGAAGCAATCCCGAGGTTCAAAACCAATTCGGATTCACTATGGGCCCACCCAAATATTACACCACCCAAATAATCAAGTGGATGGTAAATCGGTAATTAATAGATGTCAAGCAAATGAAGTTAAGGAACAATATATGAGCAACAATGAAGTTGTATAGAAAGGGCAATCTAGGAAGAGGATATAAAATAAAGACACAAGGGGGTTAATAGAAATAAGGGGGGGTAATCCTGGAAAAGAAATTTATATGAAGGGATTGAAAGCACAACCGTGAAGTTGTCTTCAACCTTCAAATATGAACATGAAACCAGCGGAAGACCCAACCTTCAAACAAGAACATGAAACCAGCGGAAGACTAGGAGCTCTTCCCAATTGATTCAACCTCCCATTAAAAGCTCCAAATCACAGGAAAATCCAATGGTGGGTTTGAAATTCCTTTTTCTATCACACCCACACCAAAAACAAGCCCAAGGACCAAGAACCAAAGCAGAATAATTTTTGCAAATTAGGTTTAACCAGAGAAACCAGCAGCAATCTCTGATTTCAATCTCATTATTGGAGCTTTCAAGCATTTTTTTTCCCCCTATGGCTCAGGTCTCCTTTATGAGTAGAAGCAAACCCCCCATATATCATCCCACAACTTGAAGGAACCGAGGAGTTTCAGTTAACTGTTCTTAGATGAACAGTACCGCTAGCAGGGAAGAGAAACTGTAACAGAGATAGAGAAGAAGATTCAAGGAAGAAAAATAAAGAAGAAGAAAGGAAGAGAAGGTATCACTAGGTGAAGAAGAAGATAAGCTGAAGAAGGTAGGGAAAAATTGCACAAATGAGGGAGTCCAGGCGGTTTGCTTGGGGACTAGGTGACTGTTACCTTATTGGACTGCACCTCAACTTTAGGGATATTTCATACTTCTTCCAACTACGGTAAGGAGCAAATGAAAGCTTAAGGGCAATCATATTGGCAAATAAACGTATTCCTGAGCTTAATGTGCGAAACAATGAGGTATTAGCTCAAGGAGTACTAAAAAGGTGCTAACGGTAGTGGGACTCCTGCATGTAATGAGAAGCTTAAAAAATGAAGCCCATTTCTTTGAAATCCCACGATAGTAATGGCAATAAATGCTTTGATATTTGACATTTCATTTTCCTAATATATGCTTTTATATTTGTTATTTCATTTACTTGAAATATTATTCATAAATAAGCAAATACCCTCTATTCGAATTTGAATTCAATAAAATAGTTTAAAAATCAAATTCCAAAAGGATAAAAAGTCAACCCCTCAGTCCAAGAACAAAACTGGATTTTTTTATTGAGGGGCAATTTTCAACTTTTAAACGCTGAGGTTTTTCTCAATTCTGATAATTTTCATAAAGGTAAAATATTGCTAAAAACCAAAAGTTCAATAAAATAATCTTTTGTTTTGATATCTATAAAATTATTTTTATTTAGGAAATTTTAACAGCATTCGCGCACTTTAAAATAAGTTTGACCAAAACATAACTTTGTCATTACAACTCAAATTTAAATAATCTTAGACTTGTTGGAAAGCTGATTTTTTACAATACCTAATACAAAAAGTCTCATATAAAGTTAAAATCATTTGACCAGTCAAATTTATTATAGCTTAAGAACACTTCTCTAAATGTTGATTTTTTATGACTTGATGTGACTTAATGTTGATTTTTTATGACGTGATGTGGCTTAATATTGATGACTTGATGTTGCTTAATGAATTTTGAGTTTCTTCACTTTGTTGATTTGTTTTTCTGATGAATATTTTGCATTGATATGATTCTTTAATATTTATTTAGTATATGAGTAGAATTATATAATTTTTAATATACTATTTGTACCAAATAAAATAGTTATAAAAAAAAACACTAGGACACTTTGTTCGCCAAGGAGGCGCCTTGCCGCTGCCTAATCGCAAGGCAGTACCTCAAACACTTTGCCGCCTTGATAACTATGAAGCTCAGACAAAACACACCACGTAGACACGGAATTCAATACTCAATTCATTCTATTCAATATGCTCGATCAATTGGGTTACAAACATATTTATAAAAACGAAATTGAAAGTTCCCTAATTGAAGTCTAAAATTGAAATAGAAATAAAATCACCTAATTATCCAACTCAACCTATATGGAATCAAACTCTAAAATTAAAAACGGAATGAAACTCTAGCCTAATCCAAAGAAATTACAAGATAAATCTAAATAAGTAAATAAAGAAACTACTAATATTCTAATAGACCAAAGACCCAAACTTGGACCTAGTTCACGATCTGGATTCGGGTAGATCCATGGAACTGCTCCTGCATCAGCTTATGATATTTTGCTGTTGCTGCTATGATACTATGGATTGCGGTTGGAGTTTATTACCGCTTATTTCTGCTCGTTGTTGTATTTGTTTGACACAAAGATTTTTATCTACTATTCATGCTGATGGTTGATGTGCTTGAGTTGATATTTCTGCTGGCGTTATGATGATCGGTTGAAGTTCTCTCCATGTTCACTGGCGTCTACAATTTTTATTCAGGAATGGTGTTGTTTTTAGGCACCGTTTGATAATGTTTCTACTGTTTCTGTGTCTAGAAACAACAGAAACGGATTTTCAAGCTAAACGGATTTTTTTGGTGTTTGACAAACCTGTTTCTCGAAATATTTTTTACAGACATAATGCCACTAAAAAACCCAATAGTATCATCGGATGCCCAAAAGGGAGAAAGGGTTCAGTTGCCACTTTTTAGGTTTAAATAGTTGAGAGATTTATCGGGTACAATAGCCTTTTTTTCTCTCAAATTCGTTTCTAGAAACGACGAAACAAGTCCGACTTGTTTCGTCAAAGTCGTTTCTAGAATTGTAAATATGCATAAATCTTGATTTATGTTTCTAGAAACAGGTAAATGGAATAACTTTATCAAACGCTTTTTAGGTTGTTTCTCCGTTTCTGGGAACAAGAAAACACAGAAACGGCAGAAACGAAATGTTGTCAAACGGTGCCTTAATGTTTGTTCTTATTGTTCCAAGTTGAAGCCTTAGATATATATACTCCAGCTTGAGGGGGAGTGTTAAATTGTGTGTATTTTGGTGGGGGGGTCCATGGACCTCCATACTATGGGAATATAAGGTCAGGTGTAGTCTATGTATTTCCTATTGTAACTAGATATCAGTTTCCTATTTGCTCTCTACTACCGTAAGGATGAGGAGTCTTAGTCCTTGTAGTATTGTACTTGGTTAAGCTATATATATATATATATACACACACACAACTGGAGGGACTGCTGATGCTATGCATGGATTGTCTCTCGGCAATCCTCTCTCTTCTTTCTTCACTTCTTCTGCTTCCTTTCTCTTACTCTCTCTGTTTACTTCTTCTTCTTCACAGGTTCTGGTTGAGGTTTGTTACAAATAGCATCAAAAGACGAATTTCAGAATACAAAATTGGTCAGTGTCCTTTGGTTCTTATCGGCCAATTACCTCATTAATTGGAGAGAAAGAGAGTGATTAACATTGCATAAGTCCCCTTTTCCATGCCAACTCTTTATATGTGCTTGAATTTATTGATGATTAGAATTCACTGTATTTTCTGTGTTGGATCTACATGGACAGGGGTAGAACAAATCTGGAATTAATTATCCTACTAGCTCTTTTACGCCCAATGTATGTGGCTTCATGGTTGTTGTGCCATTCCATAAAACAGTTCCAAAGATTTTTTGTCCATTTGCTACCACTATCATCCATGTCCATCATGAATTCATGATTATGCCTTACTGTTACAGTAGTGCTTCAGCCCTTCTTATTCTGCAGGATTTTAGAAATCCAAACAAACGATATACTATAAGAAAGCAGGGAGAGGACTTTCTTTCATACAAATACCACAAATAATCCAAGTCACCATATTTGCATCCTCTGAGAAAACTATACAATGTCACATCTCGTATAGCATCAAAACCAATGTTTTTAAAACAGGACCATATTTCAGACTGTTCAAGCAAAAACCTCAGCTGTTTTGTGGTCTTAATGGTTCTTACAAATAGGATATACAATGGGTGTGTTAAATCATCATAGCAGCATTCACGTGGCAAGGTCGTGACTCATGAGTCTGAGTCTGTTCAGCTACATTTATTTCACCTTATTTAGGAAATAGATAACATATTTCGAAGCTTCATAAGCAATGAAGCACGCTATTGCAATGGTGGTTGTGCTGTACACATTCGAAGAGGTTCAGGATTTTACCCTTCCCCGGTTCAATTTTTTGAAAAGAATATTATAATATAGGGTCAACAATCCACAGGTTTATCGATGGTTCGACAGGCCAGAATGGTCCAAATGTCAAACCAGATGGTCTACAGACCAGTCAATGGTTTTCAGACAAACTCCATTAGGGCATTGAACCGACATGTCCACCTGAAAAGGATCTTGGTTCAAACAGTCCAACTGCAGTTCAACCATCCAGTCTGACGACCCTTAAAAACACTACTCCAAAGAGAGAGAAAGAGAGCGATTAGCCTACCAAATAATCAAATGATGTTGTCAAGCTTCTTCTCTGCATATGAGCTCATATGTACTAGATGCACACATTCTCCTTGTGACCATCAATTAGAGAATAATTAAAATTGGAAGTTGAAAGGAGAAGCTGCTCTCCCACTGCTTCTGGATGAGAACTGAGAAGCACTTAAAAATGGCATGCACTTTCATATAAGGATTTATTTGGACTTGTATAAGCATTTGAGTCCAAGAACTCATACAAGTTAAATGTAGATTCTGTACCATGTTGATTCTATGTCAGCAATACTTGCAAGCATAACTTTGTATGATACTATACTTGACTAATTCTTAACATTAACAAGAGTCACAAGACAAGGTCAAAGGCTTCATGCTTCAACCATACTGCATGAATAAACACTGTCAAAGACTTCACGCGTCAACCATATTGCATGAATAAAAACTGGTGAGTATGACTATATGAGTCTAAATTTGATATATATATATATATATATATGTATATATTTTATCAGGGGGCTTTGGTAGGAAATGACACAAAGGTTGAGAGTCTCCAGCAAATTCTATAGATTCATAAGCTGTGATGCCATAAGGATCATTCGTCTGAGCCACTAGTGAGTTGAAGCATGAAGCCAACTACAATTATCTTACATCTGGTCAAGGAAGCACAAACTGCCCGTAAAGACGTGAATTACGCTGACACATTAGGTAACTTGGAGAAGGTGGACCCTTGTGTTTTTTTACTCTCTTTTTTTTTTTTTTTTTTTAATCAATTGAAGAGAAACTGTCTTAATCCCCTCGTTGAAATCATGAAGCCACTATTAGAATCAAAAAATGTAAATAAGGAGAACTATAACCCAAATTGATATGATAGGTTTGGAGGCATTTTATGATTTCAACCCACTAAAACAGAAAGCACAAACAGAAGAGGGGGGTGACAGGGAAGGTTAGAAGCTCCTACAAATTACACAGAGCTATAGAAAAAGGCAGATCTCCTTGTTCTGGCTTAGAGATGCATCGTTAGAAAGCACATTAGAAACCAAATAGCAAGAAAAGCTGGTATGAAATGCTCAAAGCAGCACAGAGTAATAGAAACAAATTAAAATACATAGACAAATTAAATAAGCCATCCTATGCATTGTATTCCAATCAATCACATAATATCATAACATGAAAATTACATTAAATTTAACAAAGTGAAGTACCTTGTAATTGTCGACCAACCGAGTAAGCATTACAATCACAGGGCAATGATGCTGAATCACCATTTCCCAGAAGTCTTCAAATGTGTGTGGTAGTGGACCTTGTGTGGCTATAAACCGTGAAATGCTTTCACTGGAAGAACTCTACAAGAGACATTCCTAATAAGGGAGTTATAATTCCAATTCCAAGTATCATACATAATTTCTTATAAGAAAACAATATACGCTAATAGAATGACATAACTTATTCCTAAAGAAGGGTATAAATTTCTACCATTATAAAGCTTGCATTGATATAGTCCCCCATGGATGATCCACGATCCTCAGATGAGTTGAGAACAACCCTATTCCGGTCAACTGAAAGCAAATCACAACATAATCATTCCTACTTTTAATTTCCAAAAAGTAGCATAGGCAAGCTCTGATGTAAAATAACTTCAGGTTTCATAAAATGGGAAACATTGAAGTAATACATACATGGTAAGACATCCAGATAACGGTTCTTCTCCTTATTTGCATAATCAAGAGCCGCCCTACAGCTTTTGAACATCTCAATCTTTTTTACCCTATTGGCCTGAAAGCAAGAAGCAAAAATTTTTGTGCAGTAACCCCATGCCAAAAGATCTCTAAGGAGACTGATGACAGCAAGTTAGCTCAACAGAAATCTTAATTTTAAAGAGAGAAGATTACAACTTCCATAGACAAGGTATTGCTACAAGTCATAAGGAATCAACACATTGATTTTATCCCAGTAACCCTCAAGAAATAATAAAATATGTGTTGTGATCATTAAAGAACCCCTTTTGAATCTCTAGAGGCTCCATAACCCCAAAGCAATGAGACAAAAGCCTTTTATATTACCTACCATGTCACATTCCAAAATGAAAACTCAGAGTTTCAAAATAATGTAGTTCAGTCCAGATTCAGGGCAGACGTTAAAATTCAGAATATTAAGCACAAATGTTAAGCAAGACAGAAGAAAATTAATCCATTGCACTAAACTTTAAAAGAATTTGACACTTGATTCCGTTTGCAGTCTTTATTTTTTATTTCTTCTCTAACCAAACTTAAGTGTTTCAACTATTCAAGGAAAGTCCAGAACCCATTTAATCTCCATCCTCCAGTAGAATAGCCCTAAAACACCCAATCATTTCACAACCCCAGAGCCTAACCTCTTGATGTTCCACACCAAGATGGGGATGCAATGTCTGCCTTCATAAGCCACCTTAGAATATGCTCATTTTGTTTCGGCAAACTTAACAAATCATCGAGATTAGTTATTCCCTTGTTGATTGGGGTTACACTGTTCCGCTCCATCAAATTCACATCATGTGTGTACTTGGACCTCCTGCATCCATTACCCCCCCCCACCCCTTTGATCCATCCCACCAGTGGGGCATTGCATAAAAGACTATTTATTGCATGCAGCTTGCCATCATGTCTTTAATCTTATGCTGAATATATTTTTGGGAGCCTAGTGTGTGAGGTTGAGCTTGCAAGTGGGTGGTGGTGGTTGGGCGGTTATCGTTGACTACGTGGTCTGAGTTACAAAAATTCCTTCAACCCAAAGCTTGTCAAACTCGATTTTCCCGTTGAAATGGTGATGAAGATATGACAAGTTGCACTTGCAAGGTAAAGCAATGTTTCCAGTTCCATCAAACACCAGAAGAAGATGAATTGCTTTCACATCCTTCCATTTAGAGGGAGAAGCACAATTGTCATATCAATTATTTAAACTAAGGTGACGAAGTGACATGGCAGAAGTTCTGTAATGGTGTATCTGACAAGTTGGTCTACATCGATTTCAAGATTTCTTTGGCACATTGGCTAAGTTGCAAGTTGGGACGGTTCGAGATTATCAGACCCAATTTGAAAAACTACTCACGAAGTTAGGATACCTTCCCCGCCTAAACAACAAGTTAGCTATTTGATAAGTGGGTTAAAGGATATCATCAAGGCAGACATTTTAGCAGGACGTCCCACAACCCTATCTGTTGCAATTGGATTGGCTCGTTTGTATGAAGCTCGCAACATTATGTCATTCCTCCTTCTGACGCAAAGAAGAACCCACCGTCAGAAGGAGTACACCAACAACAACAACAACACCACCACCATTCCTGTCCGACGAATGATGCCTGTGGAGTTGCAAGAAAGACGAGCAAAAGGGTTGTGTTACAATTGTAACGAAAAAATTGTCCCAGGCCATCACTGTAACAAGTTGTATTTTACTGACGCTTGTTGTGAAGGAAAGGAAGATCTAGTGACCACAAATCAGGAGGAAAACATTCATGTGAGCTTATCTAAGATACCAAATATCTCGTCAAACGCCATCTGTGGCGTACATGAGCCTAAAACAATGAGTGACAGGCTACATAAGCCATGATGCAGACACGATGTGGATAGATTCAGGGAGCACTCATAACTTTTGAGTGAGGAAATAGTTAAAATGGTGGAATTGTAGAAACACAACCTTAAAACGATGCAGAAGATAATGGAAAAACAAAACAAACAATGCACACGGATTTTACGAGGTTCGGCAAGGTTGCCTACATCCCCGGTGAGATGAGATCCTGCTTCACTATCAATGGAGAACAGGGTTACAGTGCTTGTCCTCACACCTCTCAGTATTGCTTGCATTACGGAGAAAGAAACCCTCGCTACAAATATATAGCGAAAAAAACCCTAATCCAGAAAGTACACAATTGTCCTCAAATAAAAAATTCAAGCGGGGGGCCCCCCTACACCCCCTGCTATGTAGGGGGGCTTCCTGCCCCCTTGCAACCCCCATGGCCCGCTAACCAGTTAGCGGGACCGCCGTCCTGCCTGTCTAGGTGCTGCACCAGTACTCCCTGAATTAAACTGCGACGGAATACAAGACATCATACACCAACAATCTCCACCTTGGCTTGAATTCTGTCGAGCCTCCTGTAAAGATAACTTGTAGACGTCTTCATCATTGTACCTCATTAGAGGTACAAACCCGCACCTGTTTGGTGCGTCCCTCATCTTCAACAAGGAGTAATATTAATCAAGTCCAAACAGGACTCGAACTTCTCTGTAGTAACTGGCTTTGTAAACATATCTGCAGGATTGAGATCTGTATGAATTTTTTTCAAGTGAATACTGCCTTCTGACACAAGCTCCCTGATCTTGTGAAATCTCACATCAATATGCTTTGTCCTTGCATGAAACACCTGATTCTTTGCAAGATGTATGGCACTCTGACTGTCACAATGTAACACTGTACCTCCTTGCTCCAACCTCAACTCACGAACCAGTCCAGCCAACCAGACTCCTTCCTTGGCAGCCTCAACTGCTGCCATGTACTCTGCCTCTGTAGTGGACAATGCAATTGTAGACTGAAGCATCGCCCTCCATGATATAGGTCCACCAGCCAATGTAAACACATACCCTGTAGTAGACCTCCTCTTGTCTAAATCACCAGCATAGTCAGAATCAACATAACCTGCCAATTCTGTAGAACTTCCCTTGCCACTGAACATAACACCTATCTTTAGTCTTGCTCAAATATCTGAAGATCCACTTAATTGCATTCCAATGCTCCTTCCCTGGATTACTCATGTATCTGCTAACAACACTGACTGCATGAGACAAATCCGGCCTGCTATAAACCATAGCATACATGAGACTCCCAACTGCACTAGCATAAGGGACTTGAGACATCTGCTCCACCTCCTCATGTGTTGTAGGGCATTCCCTTTCAGATAACTTGAAGTGGCCAGCTAACGGAGTGCTAACCGGCTTAGCCTTTTCCATATTGAAACGCTCTAGCACCTTTTCAATATACCTCTTATGAGTTACCCAAAGTTTACCTACATTTCTATCTCTAAGGATTTCCATGCCAAGGATCTTCTTAGCGGCACCAAGATCCTTCATCTCAAATTCAGCACTCAACAAAGACTTCAAAGAGACTATATCATGTTTGTTCTTTGCAGCAATGAGCATGTCATCAACATAAAGCATCAACAAAATAATGGAATTATCACTTGACACTTTATAATAAACACAACTATCATACTCACTTCTTATGTAGCCAATCTTCATCATGTGGGAATCAAAACGCTTGTACCACTGCCTAGGAGATTGCTTAAGGCCATAAAGCGACCTCTTAAGCAAACAAACATGGTCTTCCTTTCCCTGCACCTTGAAACCTTCAGGCTGCTCCATGTAAATCTGTTCCTCCAAATCACCATGAAGAAATGCAGTTTTCACATCAAGTTGTTCAAGCTCTAAATCATACATGGCCACCAAAGCAAGTAGTACCCTGATCGAAGTGTGTTTCACCACTGGAGAGAATACTTCATTGTAGTCTATCCCCTCCTTCTATGCATAGCCCATGGCTACAAGTCTGGCCTTATACCTTTCATGCTCCTTCTCAGATGCTGCCTCTTTCTTATGAAAGACCCATTTACACCCAATGATTTTTCTTCCCTTGGGTTTTTCCACAATCTCCCAAGTCTAGTTCTTCTGTAGAGATTCCATTTCCTCTATCATAGTTGTCATCCATTTATCATGCTGTGCATCACTCAAAGCATCATGGTAGGAAGATGGATCACCTATACCTACAGTGAGGGCATAGGCAACCATGTCCTCAAACTCGTATCTCATAGGTGCTTTGTGAGTACGCTTCCCTTTACCCTTTGCCACAATATAGGGAACTTCTACTGCTTCCTGTTGTCCTGGTAAGTCACTTGATGACTCATTCTCTCTTGTTGTTTCTAACTCACCTAACTCCACCTGCACAGTAGAACATTCTTTATTTTCATCAACTGCTTGTGAATTGTAATTTGACTTCACTATATGAGACTCATCAAACACATCTCTACTAACCACAACTTTCTGTGAACTTGGATCCCACAATTTGAATCCCTTTACACCTTTTTTAAAACCAAGAAAGATACATTGCTTAGACTTTGAGTCTAACTTGGAACGCTGCTCACTTTCAACATGCGCATAGGCTGGACAACCAAATATTTTTAGAATAGAATAATCTACTGATTTTCCTGTCCATACCTCTTCAGGAATTTTACAATCAATCGCCTTTGATGGAGATCTATTGATGAGGAAACATGCCATGTTCACTGCTTCTGCCCAAAATCTCTTGCTCAACCCTGCATTCAGCCTCATACTCCAAGCTCTTTCTAGAAGTATTCTGTTCATCCTTTCAGCTACACCATTTTGCTGTGGTGTCTTTGGAACCGTGAAGTGACGTGTAATCCCTTCAGCTTTGCACAATTCTAGAAACGGCTTGTATGTGTACTCTCCTCCATTATCTGTTCTCAAGTATTTAATTTTCTTTCCTGTCTTCCTTTCTACCTCAGCCTTCCATTCCTTAAATTTAGTGAACACCTCACTTTTATGCTTCATGAAGTAGATCCAGACTTTCCTTGAGTAATCATCAACAAAGGTCACGAAGTATTCTGCCCCACCTTTAGATTTTGTTGTTGAAGGACCCCATACATCGCTGTGTACATAATCAAGCACCCCTTTACTCTTATGTTTTGCAGTTTTGAAACTAACCTTGCACTGTTTTCCGAACACACAATACTTGCAGAAGTTCAGTTTACAAGTTTTTACTCCCTTCAACATTTTCCTTTTATGAAGCTCCATCAATCCTCTTTCTCCCATATGCCCTAACCGCATATGCCACAGATAGGTATCATCTGTATCAAATACTGCATCTGTAGTCACAGATGCTCCACCTATAACTGTGCTCCCTATGAGTCTGTATAGGTTTCCTGCTAGTTGTCCCTTCATGACAACCATTACACCCTTAATAACTTTGAGAACTCCACCTTCTGCTATGTACTTGCAGCCATTTGAGTCAAGTGCCCCCAAAGATATTAAGTTTTTCCTTAATTCTGGTACATGTCTCACATCTGCTAAGGTTCTTACTATCCCATCAAACATCTTGATTTTGATAGTGCCTATCCCAATGGTCTTGCATACTGCATCATTCCCCATTAGGACAGACCCACCATTATATGGTTGATATGTATCAAACCAATCCTTATGTGGACACATGTGATATGAACATCCAGAATCTAAAATCCAAGAATCAGAAGGTTGATTCTTACCTGATGATATAGAGAGTACATCTCCATCATCTCCATCTGAACTGTCAGCCACGCTAGCTTCCTCAGATGCCTTATCTACACCTTTCTTCTTTAAGTCTGCCTTCATCTTCAAGCACTCTCTCTTCAGATGACCTTCCTTCTTGCAATAGTAACAAGAGACCTTTGTTTTTACCCCTTTTGATTTCGATCGACTCTTCCCAGATCCCTTCTGATTTGATCTCCCTCTTTCCTGCTCCTTGTCACCTCCGAAAAAACCTTCTCCTTGAGATTTCGTACTACTGGCATTCTTCCTTGTATCATTGGACATGAGGGCAGCTGCGACTTCATCCATCTCAAGGGTCTCCTTTCCGTACAGAGAATCGTTACTAGGTGATCATATGATTCTGGGAGCGACGACAGCAATAGTAACGCCTTATCTTCATCCTCGATCTTAACCTCCAGGTTTGCAAGTTTACTTACGATCTGATTGAACATGTTAAGATGCTCTAATAGATCCGTACCTTCCTCCATCTGTAGAGAATACAATTGCTTCTTCACGAACTTGTTCGTTAAGGACTTCGTCATGTAGATGCTTTCAAGTTTCGCCCATAACTGCGGTGCAGATTCGATACCCACAACATATTGTAGGGCATCATCAAAAAGATTTAATCGAATAGCACTTACCGCCTTTTCCTCCATCTCTTCCCAATCTTCGTCAGTAATTTTTGCAGGTTTCTTCGACTTCCCCAACAACGTTTTCGCCAAACCCTGCTGTATCAGAAGATCCTTCATCCTTTGACGCCAGAGGGTGAAATTGTTCTTCCCATTAAACCTCTCGATATCATACTTGACATTCGATCCCTTCCCTACCATCGTGATAGTAAACCCTAGAAAACGAAAACCTAGAGCTCTGATACCAATTTTTAGAAACGTAACCCTAAAACGATGCAGAAGATAATGGAAAAACAAAACAAACAATGCCCATGGATTTTACGAGATTCGGCAAGGTTGCCTACATCCCCGGTGAGATGAGATCCTGCTTCACTATCAATGGAGAATAGGGTTACAACGCTCGTCCTCACATCTCTCAGTATTGCTTGCATTACAGAGAAAAAAACCCTCGCTACAAATATATAGCGAAAAAACCCTAATCCGAAAAATACACAATTGCCCTCAAATAAAAAATTCGAGCAGGGGACTGCGCCCCCTACACCCCCTGCTATGCAGGGGGGCCTCCTGCCCCCCTTGCAACCCCCACGGCCCGCTAACCGGCTAGCGGGACCGCCGTCCTGCCTGTCTAGGTGTTGCACCAGTACTCCCTGAATTAAACTGCGACGGAATACAAGACATCATACACCAACATCAACTTGACTAAACTAAAATGGAACAACTTTCCAACCAATCCTTTAGTGAACACATCAGCTAGTTGATCACCAGACTTTATAGACGGAACACAAATCAAACCAGCATCCAACTTCTTTAATGAAGTGCCTATCAATCTTCACGTGCTTGGTTCGGTCATGCTATACTGGATTATGAGCAATATTGATAACAGCCTTGTTATCATAGTAAAGCATCATAAGAAGATGAACAGGTACACCAATATCATCCAAAAGTGTATGCAACCATAGTAACTCACAAATCCCATGTGTCATGGCACGAAATTCTATTTCAACACTCAATCTAGCCACCACATTCTACTTCTTGCTATGCCAAGTGACAAGATTCCCTCCTACAAGGGTACAATAACCAGAGATAGATTTTCTATTTGGTGAGCCAGCCCAATCAGAATTTGTATAAGCTTCAACTCGGAGGTGATCATAAGGAGCTAAGAGGATCCATTTTCCTGGGGCTGACTTCAAGTATCATAAGATACGCATAACTTCCATATGAGAGGAATAGGGATCATGCATAAACTGACTGACTAAACTTACAGCCACAACAATGTCAGGTCGTGTATTTGAGAGATATATTAGTTTTCCTACTAACCGTTGGTAGCGGCCTTTGTCAACTGGTTCACCCTCCTTTTCCTTAAACCGGCTACTAGCTTCCATAAGAATATCAGAAGGATGACAACCCAACATACCTGTCTCGAACAGCAGATCAAGGATGTACTTCCTTTGAGAGAGAAAGATGCCTCTTGAGGACCTTTCAACTTCAATTCCAATAAAGTACCTTAACTTTTTAAGATCCTTTATCTCAATTCCTTACCCAAAAAACCCTTGAGATGATCAATCTCAGTGCTATCATTTCCTGTTACCACGATGTCATCCACATAGACAATAAGTATAGTAACTTTTTCACCATACCTCTTTATAAACATTGTGTGATCAGCAATACTCTGCTTATAACCCACAGATGTCATAGCCTTGTGAAATATTCCAAACCACATTCTAGGTGACTGCTTTAAACCATAGAGAGCATATTTCAACTTACAGACCTTGCCTTAAGTTCTCGTGCTAGAGAAACCTGGTGGAATTTCCATATAAACTTCCTCATCGAGCTCTCCATGAAGGAAAGCATTCTTTACATCAAGTTGTTGGAGTTCCCATCCTAAGTTCACATCACATGAGAGTAACACTCGCACAGAGGTCAACTTAGCAACTGGTGCAAATGTCTCCTGGTAGTCGACTCCATAAGTCTGAGTGAACCCTTTAGCCACAAGCCTTGCCTTGTATCTGTCAACAAAATCATCGATCTTCTGTTTTACCACAAACACCCACTTGTAGCCAACAGGTCTCTTCCCAGGTGGAAAAGTCACAAGTTCCCATGTAGCATTCCTTTTTAAGGCATCCATTTCTTCCTCCATTGCAGCCTTCCATTTTTTTTCTACAAGAGCTTCCTACCAATTCTTAGGGACACAAGTAGATGAAAGAGAAGACACAAAGACACGATAAGAGGGAGAAAGGGAATCATATGAAACAACATGAGATATAGCGTGTTGAGTACAGGTCCTAATGCCTTTTCTGAGGGTAACAAGTTGATCAGAAGGAGAGATTATACTTGAAGTATGAGGCTTAGTCGGTTCTAGATCCAGGGCTGACGAAAGGATGTGTAAGGTGTTGTAGTAGTGGTGATAGTCTAAAGTTGCTTATTTCTGGTGTGTCCCCTACTATAAACTTGAAGAGTGGAGTCATCAATTTGTCTCTGGAATTCATCAATGGTTCTCTGAACTGGAGTCATCTCCCCTTGTGTTGGAACAATAGGAGTCATCTCCCCTGAGTTGGAACAATAGGTTCTGTCCCTTCACCATCTAGTGGAGCATGAGGATCCTGAGGTGATGATGATGGGTGTACTGGTGGAACAAGCAAATCATAGTCATCTCTTCTTCACTAGTAACTCCAGACTCCCCCTGAAGAGGTGATGAATAATAACCAACAAATTCATGAAACACAACATCCATTGTTATTATTGTACGTCGGGTAGGAGGATGGTAACATTTGTATCCTTTGGTAACACTTGTATTCTTCCTATGTAGGAGAGTAACCCAAAAAGATACACTTCGTACTTTGAGGTTCTAATTTTCCTGTGAATGATGATCCCTAGCATAGCAGACACACCCAAAAGTCTTTGGAGGAACTAGGAAGGAGTTAAGGACACGAGTTGACATATGATTGATTAGGTAGGCTGCTGTGAGGACAGCATCACTCCAATACTGAGATAGAACCTGTCTTGCAAACATCATGGCTCGAGCAATATCCAAAAAGTGCCTATTCTTGCATTTAACACCCCATTCTGAGCATGAGTGTCAACACAGCTTGTCTGATGAAGAATCCTATGATCAGCTAGGTATTTTTTAAACTGACCCTCCATGTACTCTTTTCCATTATCAGTACGCAAAATTTTCAAAGTTGTATTAAACTGAGTCTGAATCATTTTATGGAACCGCTGAAAACAACCGAACACTTCACTTTTGTGTTGTATCACGTAAATCCAAGCAGTTCTAGAATGACACTCAATAAAGGACACGAACCACCTTTTCCCAGAAATAGATGTCTGACGAGATGGACCCAGTACATTAGAGTGAACCAAATGAAAAATAGAAGAGCTTTTATTTAAAGGTAAATAACTAGAACGAGTCTGTTTAACCAAAGTACAGGCCTCACAAAAGAGTTCATCCCTAGTACATGATTTAAACTAAATGCGGAAATAAAAGAAACAAGGTCCCAATTGGTGGGTGTCCCAAACGACAATGCCATTAAGTCAATTCAAAAGTAGAGTGTAGATGATGATGTGTTGTTGATGCTATAGCAATAGGGAGACAACCATCATCAAGCAAATAAAGACCACCATGCACCTTACCACATCCAATCATCTTCCCCATTTTCAGATCCTGGAAAATGTAATGGGAAGGGAAAAAATGTTACTTTACAGTTTAGGTCCTCAGTAAGACAACAAATGGATAGCAAATTAGTAGTAAAATTAGGGATATGTAAGACTGAAGACAGAGGTATAGAAGGAAAACACTTAATAAAACCCTTTCTGGAGACAGATGATAAGGTACCATCTGCTACCCTAACTTTATCTCTGACTAAGGTGGGTGAATACTGGTGAAATAAACTGGAGGAACCAGTCATGTGATTAGTCACACCGGAGTCAATGATCTAGGGAGTGAAGACGACTGATGCACAATGATCACCAAATAAAATACCTAACTAAGCAAAATTAGAACCCTAAGGGACTGAATTGGCAGGAGTAGAAGAATTGGAAGCCTTAAGCATACGTCTGAAAGCCTGGAGTTCCCCTCGAGAGAGTCCAATATTAGTTGCAGGAAGAGTGTCCACAGTCTCAACCTAATGGGCTTTAGTTTTGGATTGACCCCGAGCACGCTTTGCCTCAAAATCAGTAAGTTTTCCATAGAGCTTCCAACAATTGGCCTTGGTATGGTATGGTTTGTGGCAGTGTTCACATTTAACAATCTCCTTGGTAGAATCACCAGTTCGATTTGATCCTTCAGATCCAATCTGTAGATCTGATTTTTCAATAATAAGAGTATGTAGCATCGAGATACGGCGACATTCCTCCGTATAAACCATGGCAAAGGACTATCCTAGAGTAAGGAAGGGAGATTTGCCAAGTATCTAAACACGAATCTGATCATACTCGACATTTAAGCCTGCTAAGAAATCATACACCCTAATTTTGTCCACATGTTTGGTGTAAGCAATATTGTCTTCAGCATTTTTGGGATGATAATCTGCATAATGGTCCAGTTCATACCATAGAGCTCGAAGTTCCTATTGGGTAGTGGTACAAACCTTCTTACGAAGTTCAAGTACCTAAGCATCATTCCCTAGTTGCCCATAAGTTTCCTTGGCAGCAGCCCAAATCTGAGAAGCAGTATCTAATAACAAAAATCCTCGAGAAATAGATTGATGAATAGAACCAATCAAGTAAGACATTACCAAGGAGTCATTAGTGACCCATTTATCCTGAGGGGTACCCTCATCAGAGGGTTTCTTCAATTTCCCTGCAATGTGTACAGTAAGACCTCTACCAGCAATGGTAATATATGTAG
Organism: Macadamia integrifolia; assembly: GCF_013358625.1. Lineage (NCBI taxonomy): Eukaryota > Viridiplantae > Streptophyta > Magnoliopsida > Proteales > Proteaceae > Macadamia > Macadamia integrifolia. The sequence continues at coordinate 34,183,844 of NC_056560.1, read as the reverse complement.
ATCTGAACCAAACGAGGTAATTAGTACCGTCCAATTTCACAAAGCTAGTCCCAAAAGGCATGTAGTCATTGCGACTTTGTCCATCAGACCAAGAGGTCATAGTAGTTACTTCAGAAATTATTGAACTAGAAAAAAATCTACAATGAGAAAGAAATACCAGAACTTCAAAAATCAACCGTCATAAAGCATCTATACTTGGATCGAATTGCCCAGTAAGGGTAGTGATGTACTCCAAAAAATACTAGGCTTGATGAAGAACTGTTGCAATAAGCAAATTAGGGTTTTGGGAGAAAACCCTAATCATCAAAGAAGATAGGAGGTTTGATACAGAGACTTGGCAGATGGGGCCACAAGTCTGGTCGATCTCCTTTGTAATGGTGATGATGATCTCCTCAAAAAATTTAGCCAATTCTGAGGAGGGAAGTTGAAGGTCTATTGAGAAACTAAACACCTAGATCAGAAATTAGGCTCTGATACCATGTTAACAGAAAGAATGGGAGAATGCTTGTGTTTCTTTAACTGATCACCAAGTCCCTTATTTATAATATAAAATCATGATAAAGTCATCGTAGGAGTACAATAGAAAAATAAAATATTTATAATTATACCCCCATCCAGCCTCCCCACTCTAATTAGGGTCGGTGGATGGGGGAAAACCCCAATGTCCCCTGCGGCACACTAATCATTATTCTAATAGCAAACTAATCATATTTGCATAGCTCTTAATGGTTGAGTTTTTGTGTGTTTAATATATGTTTAGATTCTCTTTAATTGTGCTTTTGGTAATAGCCACATGGTTCTATTTGTTTATTCTGCAATTTTTTGCAAGGCCAAATGACCAGATCAAAGGATCGGTCAATTGGGGCTTGCAGTTAACCAAAGCATGTAAAAGGTTAACCATCGTAGCGTGCTTTAAACACATGCGCTCAAGTCTTCTCATTTTTATTTTTGAAATTTTACCACTGAACGACTATGACACTTCACTCTTTCATCTAATCTCTCCCCATTTAACCAAATCACCCCCAAACAGCCTCCATTAGTAGTATTCTACTTCTATTGCCCAAAAGCTTTAAAAGGAAAACACATTGTGGATCCAGCTCAGAAAACCCTAGAAAAGAGAAGAAATCAAGGAATATGATGAAAGTCTGTTTGTGGGTCCCAAGGTTCAAGAACTCTAGGAGTTTTATGAAAACAAACAAATCTCCCAAGGAAAGTATGTCATAAGAGGACACCTTGCTATTTCGTAGCCTAGGTTGGGACTCCATTCTAGAGATCCCTGAATTAATCTACCCTAAGCTAGTTAGGTTGTTTTTCTGCAACATCTATATCACCATGGATAATGGGGAAGAATTTATTAGAAGTTCTGTGAAGGGAGTAGAAATTTACTTCAAAGCCACATATACAGGTGAAATTATGGGAATATCCAGTGAAGGTCCTCGGGTATTCTTCTACCCTAATAATCAGATTGATGAAGTGGCAGATAAGTCGGGTCCATAAGACCATCTGTAAGACCTAAAAGCATGAACATAGGATGAGTCTAAAAAAGTAACAGAGGATTCTCAGTATGACTGTAGGCTACAACATACTACCCAGAAGTGGTCACAGAGATTACGTGCTACCACTTCAAGCCACATCATCTATAGCCTGAGTGTTGATTGGTAGAATATTCTTCTTTTCATTATGCTGAGATTCATGGAATTATGTGCCAACTAGAGATCTAGGGAATCATTGCCCTTCAGGAAGATTCTGACAAGAATTTTGAATCACTAGGGTCAATCTAGATGGGGAGCTAACATAGAAAGATTCATAGACTATAGGACATAGGTCACATTAAAAAGAATGAAGAGGAAGAAGAAAGTGCAGAAGAGGGAGGAGAAGGTTAAGAAGAGAGAGAAACTCAGCCTGAGAATATACAAACTGATCAGCCCACTGAGATGACCAGCTCAGAGAGTCGCCATCATCCAAGAGAATTGCAGGAGTTATCAGATGTAGTGTTTAAAAGTAGACTGAGCTGAAGGACTTTAGAGCATAAGCAAGGAAAGATATTACTGCCATCAGAGTTGCTCACATGAGCATGATGGACGCGATTCACTAGTTATCTTCCCAGTTTGCAGCAGATTTTCCTCCCATATCAATGTTCCTAAGTTTTTTCCACATGTCTACCTCCCGTATATCTCTTTTTGATGATGTGAAAGGGGGGAGAAAATTTAAGTTAAAAAGATGGTGTTGGTATCAAGAGAATGGTATGCATGTATTTAAGAGCACTTGGTAAGCTAAGCATGGTATCTAAAGTGATCAGAGGGCTTTGAGTTATAAAAACTTATTAACAAATAATCTGTGTGCTCACATGATTGCTTTCGTGCTTAAATTGAAAAAATTGCTTGAACTATTCGTCTGAATGCTCGACATATGTTTTTGAATTATCAAGAACCCTCCTAAATTGTATATAGGTGATATCTAGTATTTCATCTAGTTGTGGTTTTAGTTCCAACTAGTGCTTATACATTTTACAAGGTTTGAAATTTTGGTCAATCTCAAAACTTTTCAGTTTCAAGAAGCCTCGAAATGAAGCAAAGCTCAACTCTATAAGCATACCATATTTTGATCCAAATTTCGGCATTTCAACCAAAATCTCACTCATTTTGAAATTTTGGTGTATACAAAACAATCTTATAAATGCAACATCGATCTATTTCAACGTGAGCTTCGAAAGTTTCGATAGGAAGAGAGATGCGGAAAAGAAAAACAAGATTTCAAAATTTTTTGCCAAATCGCCTACATTTCTTAGTGGAACAAGGTATCAGGAATCAAGACTAAAACTACCACAATGTGTCTATATCAACGATTTTCCAAATGAGCAAGATTTGCGCATGACTCCAATATGTAACATGTAATCATGTATCATGTAATTTGACTTAGGAAAGTGTTCATGTACTATGTAATATGAACCACGTTACTATGTTAGTATATCACATGTACCACGATAAATTATGAAATGCTTTTCAATATGATATTTTTTCATTCCCAATATATATTTTAGTTGTTTTAGTTGTATTCTTGTGCGTTCTAGTATTACATTATGTGTAGAATAGGCAATATTAGAGAATGTATATAGCAATGTATGGCATACACTTGCAATCGAAGCCAAACTATTATTTTGGGTGTGCGTTTTTCCAGTTTGAAGGTTCAAATAAGTTTTAGAAATAATGCCCATTTGACCAATGAAAATAGCCAACAAAAATTTACAACCAAAATATACCAGAATTAAGTTGAATTTCGACCTAAATCCAGAAATATTCAGGTTCAACCTCGTTCAAAAAGGTCAAAAACGAAATCTGGACCTTTGCTTTAAATTTGGTTATTTTACTTGCCACTGGTTGAGGAGAAGTGAACTGGGTTAGCAGTAAGCACAGGAAAACAAGTAGTGGTTCCCACCTATGGATAAACAGGCGTGTGTAACAGTTTAATTAGCACCTGAAAAATACATTTACTAATGGAAAGCCTAGAGTGGTATACCCTAGGTTGTGGATGTACGTTGAGACTGAACCACTATTAATCCTGTTTATTTCCCTTTTGTTTTTAGTTACACGCATTCATATATCATCTGAATTAGCGCCCTAGATTCTTAGTATTTCTATTTCCACCCCACCCCGGAACTCATGGGCTATATTTTACGATCAACAACCCATACCACTAGCAACAATCATCATCCTAGAGACTATAAAGGCAAGCTGTAGCTAAAGATAAAACGCACCAGAACATTGATGTCTACTTCAAGCATCATAATCTTGCCCACATGGTTAATGATTCCTACTTAAGAGGGAAATACAGTAGAAACGAAACATGAAGGTATTTCCACCCCCCCCCCCCCAAAATATGATGATGGTAGAATCCCTACTACTCCAACCAAAACCCAAACATGAAGGCTATGTTTGGAAGGCAGTAAAAGGAAAGAAAAATTTTGAAAACGAAGAAAGTGAAACACATAAACTTATCGTCATTGTTATCCAAAAATCTCGAAATTCGTTGAAAGAGAAGCACCGATCCAACAAGAAAATCTTTCCACTTCCAACTTTCACAACTCTAAACAAGCCACAAACAACACCAAGCTACAAAGGATTCAATTATAGAATCCAAAAGCACACTATGCAAATTCAATAGCAATTCCCATACTCACCATGGATAGGCCCACTTGCTTGGAGCTCACAATACCAAACAGCCCCAATTTGCTTATCTATAGGAGGACTGATCCATATGTGAAAGAGAATGCAACCAGAATTATGCACTTTCGAACCTATTTCCTGCTTTCTACATTCTCAATCAGATGGTTCACATGCGTCAAACAAACCGTTATCATCTGCTCTCTACATTCATAAGTGGATGATTCATAGAAGTCGAACAAACTGCAAAGCGAACTTAACAAATGTGTAACCACAAGACACTATTTCCTTTTGTTTTCGCTTATATCAACATCCAAAGAGTATTCTCTTAACATGTAAAACAAAACTGTATATCCTTTGGAAAAGCATAACCCATAATCCAAGATCAAATGGGCTGAAGAGACGCACTTCATAAAGACACCATAAGATAAGCCGTGTTTTATGACACGGAATGCTGGACAACCAAGAATAACATGTACATATATTAGTGCAGCTGACATGTAAAGCTAGACATGAATGAGTGCCAATACCGGAAAGAAAAAAACAGCACACAGGCGAATAAAACTAACACCGGTAAACAACAAGAAATAGAATGAATAAGATGGTTCATTCACACGAAAAAAACAGGCATTAAGTTCTGTCGTAAAGGAAGCAATTTCCTATCTACAATAGAGAAATACCAATAAGAATACAAGTGTAAACAAGATCTAAAGCAATCATCAATCAGAAAAAGGTAATCCCTTTGATTTCTTCTACTAAAATTTTGAACATTGAAAACCCTCATCACAAAACATACAGAAATCTTGTCCAATTACTCCAAACCCATTATCTAATTAAAAATATAATTTTTAATTATGAAAATCACAAATGATCTGAAAGTATTCCTAAGGAACAGAGAATATTAAATATATTCAATCTGATCATCATTAAACCTGTTCAAGATGCAAGAGAACCCACAACTATATATTCTGCATCAACACCACTCTTATATATGAAACAAGGAGACCCAACTTTACAACAATTATTCAACACCAACTACACAACTACCAATTATCAGGTCACATAACATCACTGTAAAATATATTTATAAAAAAAATTTAAAAAAATTTTAAAAAAAATTTAAAAACGAAATTTGAACAAAAAAAATTAAAATTAAAAATGAAAGAAACAATAGTACCAAAAGCCTGGTGTACAGCCTAAAATGGGAAGAAAAAAGAATTGGGATCTTTCTTTTTAGGGCGCCAAGGAATTCTAAATTAAAAACTAAGAATTGAAACCTTGTAACTACAAACAATAATATACTTATCGATAAAGCATATCTAACAAATTGTCTTCTAGTATGTAGTATCACACTGCGTATTCTTATACTTTCAGTTCATCATAAAATGTAATTATTAAACACATTGTCAATGCTACCTTGAATCATAAAAAATTACAGGTAACTCAATCACAAATCAACTAGCCAGAAGGGGAAAGATGATTCATGCAGGTGTCCAAGATATACCATCTTTGAACAGGTTAGGAAATTGTTACCTTCTCAAAGAAACCACTTCTGAGCAACTAAAACTTATAAAGACTTAAAAGCGGTGTTTTCACTCTGAAAACCAAAAGAATAACCAGTCACAGATCATAGCCACAATGCACTTAAACACATGCTGGCCAGAGAAAAAATAAGATAAAATGGAGGCCAGAAAGGGTAAACCACAGGGAGGGAAACTAAATTCACCATCGCCTTCATTCCAACATTTCTCTTGAATGCTCAAGATTATAATGCAACATAATCTGATAGAAATAAAGAGAATCGGACTACACAAATGGATAAAAAATGAATGGAACAAACAAGAGTAAGTAAAATCCCCTCAGGTGAAGCAGCAACACAAGCACTCATCCATCTAGAAGAGAAAAGCAAAAAAAGTTGCAACAGAAGCTAAAAGTCGTGAAGTAGTACGTACGTGGAGAAGACTAAGTCCATTGTTATACACAAAGCAAGCACGGAGAGGGAGATCGTTCGCTTCACCATGGACTAGAAAGCGTAATGATGTACAATCCATCGTCGAGGGTTTCTTCGCTAGTTTCATCTGTAGGAGGCATTGCAGTGCGAATTAAATGATCATGCATACAATAAATGATAAGAGTTACTAGCTTGATTGTATAATGTACAGAAATCCTTGCAGATCACATGAAAAAAGAAGTACCAGAAAAACTTCAGGTTCAGAGAAGTTCATCTCCGACGCAGAAATAATATAAATCAAAATCTATATTGGAAAATAAAATCTGCATAATTTTTAAGAAAGAACAATGAATGCAAAGATCCAAACATATGTTGCAACAGTTGTGACGGAAATCAGTTCGTTATAGATGCGAGAGGCGGTAAGATCTGAGAATAAAACTAAATTGCAAAGTAGAGTCGCGAAGCCGAAGGAAATCGATTTCATAGGATTGGTTTGATACTTACGAGAGATGTAAAAGTCGTTCCAGAAGCGAAGTTGCAGAAAGATCGACACGAGGAAGAGGAAGAGGGAGATTATCCGGTGAAGAACAACGATGGGGCTTTTAAAATGGAAACTATAAACTAAAATAGTGAAAGCAAGACTGGATGCTCCAGCCTCCGGGGCCCCCCGCTTTATGCCCATGTATTCTCTGTATTTTAATATTAATATAGAGGTAAAAGGGTAAAAACAATAAAATATGCGGCGGACTATAGCACTTGATTATAAGAGGATATGGAGATACAACACTTGATTTATAATAAGATAAAGAGATTTCTAGCTTTCGGATTCATCCGAACCGAATCCTCTCTTTCTAGTTTTTACTTCTTACGCGCTTGGCTGTTGGTAACGGCTCATCAACTGCATCGCGCCGCAAGCTAGTCATCGGCGCAAGCCATACGAATGCTATGATGAAATATTTAGGATTGAATTTGTTCATGGCACAACAGGGCGTCTAAGGCATATTTAACTGTCAGAAATCTAAGGTGTTTCTGGACGCAAAATGGGTCCCAAACATCATAGTGCGCCACATAAGATCCGAGCCCAAATATTTAGGGGGAAAGAACCAATAATGACACAGGATTCCACCCCACCGCCTCAAAAATGGAAAAAATTGGCCTGCTTCTTTTTTTTTTTTTTTTTTGTAACCGATGCCCACTTTAATGTGACTATTAGTTCATTTCAAATATTTATCATGTATTGCATTAGTCCAAAATTTAATGAACATATATATATATATAATTTCGATCCCAAGAAATATACTAAATGACAATATAAAGTTGTTCACGGACCAAATTAGGGTGTTAGACCAACCTTCTTTTTTTTTTTTTTTTTCCTTCTTATTTTTCTGTATTTTGTTGGATTTGGTTTGCGCTATCTTTTTCCCCTATAATGTTGTGCTATCCATGTCATCCTTGGATGTAGAAATGTTGATCAAATTAAAGCTTCAAACCAACCCCTTTGTGTAGCCTCTCTGGTAACTCCTATGCAATATTTTCATTGAGCACATCACCTTATATGTTTGTTCAGTGTCAAGTGAGTCAAACTCAAACCACTCTTTAGATATAAACATAGATATGAGTTTGACTTTCTTTACCTTGAAACACTCTAATACAATGTAGTTTTGTGGTGAGACTAGTGAGGTCGTAACCAGTGTTATCAATTCGGCCGAATAATTCGCGGTGAGACTAGTGAGGTCGTAACCAGTGTTATCAATTCGGCCGAATAATTCGTGAATTATTCGGCCGAATCGAATCTTTTCAAATTTTATCAAAATTTTTGACCGAATCCGAATTAAAAATAAAATTCGATAAAATTCGTGATTTTTTGAAAAGTGAATATAAAATGCAAATAATTCAGACCAAACCGGATTAAACCGAATTATTCGGTCCACTTAAACAGTATTTAAAAAAAACAAAAAAAAAAAAAAAAAAAACCCAATAATCTTTTTTGACCGCTTTTTTGACCGAATCCTTAAATTAATCAATCGAATTATTCCGAATAATTATCCGCCCGAATAATTCCCGAATCCGAATTTGCTAACTATGGTCGTAACTAGCTACAAGGTTTGCCCTTGGCCTTGTAAGATAAGGGGTGTGTAGATCTATTTATATACCCCCTATCCGTAGCCTATGGCCCCTCAACAAAGTGTCACATGGCACCTCGGCCTTAGCCATATTTGTCATAAACGGGTAGTTTTGGATGCTTAACATATATTAATGATATCTTATGATCCCATGGTTTGTTTTTCACCAATGGATGTCCTTGAATATTTATTTATTTTTAAATAATTGTTGAAAATATATTGAGATGAATTAAACAATGATGCAAGAATATAATTGAGATTTGACTGATGGAAAAATAAGAGGCCAGCAATAATTATTTCCAGTGTAATGTATATCCAAGGGCTAGGAGCCCTCAGACATACAGCCCAAAGGCATAGACATGCAGCTCAAGATACCCTCTACCCTTGGACCTATACTATATGTTGTGTGGGATGACTACATGATAGAGAATCCCGGATCCACTTTTTCACCGCTTTATTCCCACTTTGCAAAACATTGCAAACAAACACAACCCACCCGTTTTATGAGGCGACGAGGCCACCTTCGGCCCTCCGGAACGAGAACGGATATGCTGCTTGTACGGTCATCTGATTGTATTAATCAACAATTAATACTTATCCTTTTTGTTATCATATATATCCCTCTTTATCCTTGTAATAGCAAAAAGTAAGACATATATTGATCACTAACTCGTACGGCAAGGTGATCATACAAGCAACGAATTCTATCTCCTCCGAAATGCCAACGGAGATACTCATTTGGCTCCACGCTTCCAAACCAAAAGTCAGCTAAGCGTACTATTCTTGACATTTTTATATAATTCGATTTCAATTGGCTAAAATTGAACAAGTGTACTATTCACGCCTCCCACACGCCTTAAACTAATAGGAATCGAACACGAAGTCGTTATCGTAGCCTTCCATTTGTCTCAATCCTCTTTGATACTCACCCCCAGGAAAACGTCATCCTACGCGTCACTTACTCATCTGAACTACGTGGCAAAACAGACTTAGTAATTATACTTATAAATAATAATAAAAGGATTAATTTAAAGCTTAATCTACAGTAACCCATAAGCGAGGAAGAGATATTTCGGTGGCACTAAGTGCAGAGCGTGTCACGTGCACAAAACTAGATTTTTGTAAAATGAAAAGCATCCGAGTACCAAGTACCAAACAAACAACCTTGAGCTTTGGAGCTATTAAAAGGAAAAAACGAAGCCGCTACGAACCTTCGGATATAATAAATTAAATAAACTTTAGGAATTTAAATGAGGGATTAAGGAATAAAATATCGTACGTCACATTCCCCTTCCGTTGTCATTATAAAATAGTCCAGTGAACCTTTTCTTGATCGGCACCTGTGTTCGATTTATATTTTTCAAATTGAATATGCGTAGACTGTATGGTAACGGTGTTAAAGTTGAATCCGAACCGACTAGATCAATCGGCCAATCTGGGTCGATCAAAACCAAAAAATGGAGCTGATAGAAATAAAAATCAAATTAAATTGATCAAAACCGAAAAATGGGTTGAATGAAACTGATAGAAATCAAAATCAAATTATGTATACATGTAAAATAAAAATTGAATTGAATCAAATTGAATCCAAAATAGTTTAATTGCAAATCGTAATGAAAATAGATAAGAAATCAAACTAAAATCAAAACCAACTGTAATCGAAACACTTTCTTAACAATTTTATTTCAGATTGATCCAACAATGGACCGAAATCGATTCAACCCTACTGAAATCAGACTTAACCAAACACCCTTAAGAGCGTCTGAGCATGGCACGTGTAATACTTCTTTCTTACGTTCTATTCGGTTTAATGAAGAGTGTTTAGAGAGAAAAAAGTGTGAGCATGACACGTGTGTGAAACCAGATATTTTCACACAATTAGTGTGTGAGCATGGCTCTTTACCCAAACAACGTACCAATTAATTAATTACCAACTTGAGCTTTTGGTGTAAGCGAAGTCCCTAGGAACCTTCATATATAATAAAATAAGATAACTTTAAGAATTTAAATTAGTGATTAAATATGGAAAGCCACAATGCCTTTCTTATGTCCTTATGCTTACAGAGTTATTGTCACATGAATTCTACTTTGACCAGTGAATGTGTTCGATTGCTATTGGTTAAAGTTGGTGACTGGTTATTCCCCACACGCCTTCAGCCAACGGAAATCGAACACCACATCATATGCTATATCCTTCCATGAGTTTCTATTCGCTTCGATTCTCACATGGGATAAACACGTCAGCACATTTCCTTATCCATAAAATCTACGTGTCAAAAATGGATTAGTAATTATGAGATAGCGCCAAGTGGGAAACGTGTAGCACGTGGATGAGGCCAGATATTTTCAGTGAAAAGTACCCTATAAAAATAAAAAAATGAAAAAGAAAAGAGAAACCATACATCAGCAAGATTCGTGCACAAGAACCTCACATGTCGTGCCTAGACGTTTTTATGGATGTATAAGTGGGGACCCATTGAGATTTATGGGAATCTCTTTCCCTGATTCCAATAGCAAACATCTCCAGCGTCTAGATGGGTCTCATCTCTCGAGACTATAGGTTCCGTATATAGTCCCTACGTGTCCCTTGTCCCTTGTCCCTTGCCCCGATGATGACCAATCAGCAATCACTGCGCTATCATCATTGGTGAATGGTGTGATAAAAGGATTGGAAATGCTCTTTGTTTGAGGATAGGATTCCTTATATTTTGGTAGACCGTATGTATGATCTATCGTACTGAGTATAGCGAAGCCAGCGATTTTGAGACCCCACCACCGCGGAATGGATATAAGCAACAGAAGTACGCTAGTCAACTGAGATGACGATTGCAACGTGAGGACTGCTAGTCGTACTATAGTAACAATGCTAGTCGTACTGTAGTCTCTTTAGTTTTCCGCTTCCAACGAATCGAATGGGTTTAGACAAGAACTGCTATGATAAGTTCCAGGTTTTTCATTCAGTCATCCTTATCAGTATTTGGAGAATTCAGTGAGTTCATCCTGATCAGGATGAGTCATTTTTTTTATACGTATTATACATCAAAAACAGAGTTGGTCAAAAGTTTCTCTTCACCTCCTAGTCTAACTCAATGCCTTCGTGGAACATTGGTGGTGAACTGGTGGATGAGTCGGACATTGTACTATGTTCTTTTTGTTGTAGTTATATATGACCTCCTAATTTTGAAGTGTTAGTCTTTACCAATTGAACAATTTCTCTGAGGATAAAATCAAAATTTTCGTATGCTAAACTAATCATATACTTATATGTTGACACCTAAAAGGAAGTTGAACTTGATCAAGATGAGTCATTTTTTAAGGAGCGATAGAATAGTCCTTGGTTGCATCTTTATTACACCAATGCATGGGCCAATGGGAGGGTAGGCATTGACCAATTTATGATTCAATGGGTACGACGGTTTTTTCATGCCCATATGACTGTGTTTGGTCATAGAGGACATAACCAAAGAGTATTCTTTTTTTTTTTACTAATAATAATAATAATAATAATAATAATAATAATAAAAGTTGAATAGGTTAAGAGGAGACTGCTTACTCTCTTCATGTGATTACCTCCCCATATGAGGCAATATTAAACAACGGTCTGAATACCTTTTCAATGGTGGGATCTCATGTGAGGAGAGTTAACTCTTCATCCTAGGTGGAGAACTGATTTGAACTTGTGGTCTACTCTACCAGTCATATCTCTTCTTAAATCAAGGAACATTTGCCAAAAAAAATAAAGGAAACATTGGTTAGGTAAGAGAACACTTAACAATACTGATGGTACAAAGACAAAAGACTTGGGAAACCTTTACAAAAAATGGCACATTCGAGCAATGAATTGTAGATATTTAGATCTATCATTTCGAAGTGACTCGAGCCCTAGTTTCAAAAGATGACCTACCACCCTTTTGCGCATTTTCCCTCAGTTCGACCAAGGTTGCAACTAGGATTATTGGAGCTATATTGGAAATTTGGGATACTTAGCAATTGCTTGGACTATTTATTTATGATTAATTACAAACTGTTTGCAGGTACCACCCCCAAAATTGTTGCAAGCAACAAAAGGTGGGAGAAGGTGACAAGAAGTTCTAATCTAGAGAGAGTTTGCCAATGACGGTGGTTGTTTCACAGGTGAGACTTCATTAGAACTTACATAGGATAAAGCTACCTAATGTATATTATGATGGCCCTAGAAACGAAGAACAAGATCCTAGGGCTGGAAATACCTAAGCTCCAATACCTAAGCTCCAAGTAACACACACTTTCTCTTTTAATCTTTGAGTTTTCTTGGATGGATTCTTTTTTTCTACCCGTAACAAATGATAGCAGGGATTTTTAATTATTATATGCTTGTTATCCATGAAATAATATAATGCATTTCTTAAATTTGAAAATAAATAAGCTTCTTCTGACAAGGTTTTATAATCTAAGGGAAGTGTTGTGAAAAGATCCCCCTGACCCATCTCTTAAAATAAGGATTGTGTCCAGATATGTGAACGTAAAGAGATAGTGTTCATCATTCCTTTGTTCAATAACAATTGAGGACTTGGGTGGAAAAAGAGAACACTCACACAATCATTTTATATGATACAATTCAACTAATAAACTCAACTCAACCTTACTCCAACTAAACAAGATCCACCACATATATGCCATTTCTCCAGTCAGCCCTATTCATGGCTATACTTGTTACTAATTCAAAACTAATCATGTTTTTCTTCAGGATAAGAAGCAAATAAAAATTTCATTAATTCCTTTGCAAGTAAAAGAATAAGTGGAAAAAAAATTAGTTGAAAATTCCCCCCTCTTTTTTATTTTATTTTTCAAAAAACAAATGAAGTCTAAAAAAAAAAAACCAAGCAGAAATTTACTGTCCTCTAAATGGATAAAAATTTCATCCGAATCCGTTATACTCAACAAAATTTGTATAGAAGTAATAATATTGAAACTCTAAGAATTAGCAAAAACACAATACAAACCTATGTAAATTTATAGTCATAGAAAAAGGCTGGGCACACGGTTAGTGCCCGTTGTGTTTATCTCTCTCTCTCCCCACCCCCTTTGAAATGACACCTGGTCTCTCATGTATGATGCCATGTCCTATGCCCCTATTAGTGTTGCCTATTGGCTTGCCGCACGAGGCCGGTGAGCATAACCCTCTCCCAAGAATCATATTCCCAATAAAGCAATAAACAATTTAACTCTAATTATCTCACCAATGCTCTACTCAAAACTGATGAGTTATCATATCTTTGATACTATTTTCAAACCAAAGTCTAACCCTAAAAAAGGAGGAACCACCCCCTGCAAATAGAATAAGGACACCCATCAGGGTTAGTCCCAATTGATCGAAATTTGTGGAAATTGGCAAAAAGCTTCCTATTTGATACACTTATTTTCTCATACAGTGAACAGTGGGGCCCACATTGGCACGCTCACTCTCCAATTTTGATCATGGGCCCCATGTGGACCCCATATGAATGATATCATTTTTCAACTCTAAATTAGTGTAGTGTGAGTTCCTTTTTTATTACACTGCCCTAGTAGGAAACCCTCCCCCTTAATCCCATTTATCCTGATTAGTACCCTTTTTGGTCCATTTAAGGACCGTTTATATACCAATTAGTCAACTAATCTCTTTAAAACCCGAATAGGGACATATTAGCCTTATAACCTTGAGCTCAATTATGGATGGTAACCAACTAATTAAATATAAACATATCCATGTCTTGGTCTACGAGGCCCAATAACCTAAATAGATGAAAATGGTACTGGACTTTAAACTGGTGAAACTGAAAATACCCTATTAAAACTGACCAAGTCCAATCACTTGACACCCCTAATCATACCCAGTGGTTTTGCTTCAAGAATAGAATAAAATTTATGATGCTATGATAATTTAACTTTTAAGCTATATGCAATGGAGAACCACTCCTTGTAAGTGAAATATGTTCAAAAAAAATTTGCACGGCTCATATTAAGTACTTTTATATTTATCAAGAAAAAATTAAGTACTTCAGTTGTCTGCGGCTATCACAAGGTTCGGAAAGAACACATGCCCAACTGGTGATCCCGTGTTTGCCAAAGGTTCGTGACCCAGAAACGAACTCTTTTTATGATTTTACTTTTCAATTGTAGCATGCTGCTGAGTGCACCGCTCAGGCTATCTCTCTCGTGCAAAACCGACAGGAGATGGTCCTAGTTCGGGCAGTCCCAAGGCATGGACGGATGCTTTTGGACTTCTGCACACATGGCCTAATAGGATCATCTGGGTGTATATGTATCCAAAATAGGCATGGGAATGGGCTTGGCGTAGAAGCCCGACATACATCAGCTCTATTATATTGACACATGACTATGTTAACGCATTAGTTTTAACAAAGTATTTATTTGAGTATGACGTAATATTACATGAATATGTTGATACATTATAGTATTAACATGGTATGTATATGAGTAGGATATATAATATTGTTATTATAAAGTTTTCTTACATACCATTATGTAGAGATGTAAGTAAATAGTTGAAAACTCGAACTTCACTCATTTCCATTTAGGGATATACAGATCCAAAATTTAGTAACTATTGATCTTTTTTTTTTGGGTGAGAAGTAACCATTGATCTAGAGTTCAGTCTTTTTATACCTCTACAAGTTGTAGGTAGATGATATGTGGGGCTATTTATGCAATTTGACCTTGGCAATCATAGACTGATAATCTACTTAATTCTATATTAGGGCACTGGCCTTAGTAATTCCTCTCCTCGTTGTCCCTCTCAGTTCGTCTTGTGTGATGTCAGGAATATCTCCGAGACTTCCTCGATAGAATGTCGAAGTTCATCTTTTTCTAACCATTGCTGTCCAAAAAACACTTCGCATTTTTCTAGCGTAATTCACGGAACCAATCAATCAAGATCACTTGCCCCTTTCGAAATACTATTAATTTGGTTATCCCATTGGGATAATGGGATGCCAAAATCATCGTTAATTCATATTAGTTGTATGCACCTAAGAGCATCTAAAACCATCAAAGGAGCCTCTGTAGTCTCCTATCTCCCTTTATTTTTTCTAGTTTCTCCAAGCCGTCTACTTCCACCATTGGGAATTTGACATCCTTGTGGGACTACTCGGATCAAACCATGATTTATTGGAAAAATCAAAATTTAGCTGTTGCACTGGTTGCAGTCCCTATGATAGCCAAAGAAATTAAATCTAAAAGGGTATTTTGGAAAATATTATAACTTTATGAATCCTAGGAGGAAGTGAATTATTCTATTTCCGTCCTAGTAGCAGCCAAAATTTTCTAATTTATTGATAGGCATGAAGATCATTCTTCTGCCATTCCCTGGTGAGGACCAATATGCCACTAGGATGGGAACCCAAGAAGGCGGCCATGCAAGAGTGACATACTGACATCCCAAGAGAGTGGTCATAGAGCTTCCAAGGCTAGGGGTGGGGGGTTGGTGTCCGCGTATGCATAAATATGAGATTCACAAAGAAGTCTATATAGTACATAGTAATCCATCATTGACGAAACCAATGAAAATGAAAAGGTTCTCATGTATGCAGTTTGTGGCTATATAAATGAGCTACAACAGTTGTAGTAGCTATCGAGCTATCTCACAGTACTTGGAGTAAGAGTGGAGCTGGCAAGCCTTTTGGTACCACTATTGCTAGCCGTTGTCAACGGTTTGAGGTTGAGGAAAAGAGGAAGGGAGAAAGAAGAGCCATCATGCATTGTATTTCCCAAACTACCCATTAAGCTGAGATTGTTATCATGATTGGAGGAGGGATGAATAGTTGTGAATTTACAACCTTAACTGACACATTGTCCTTTATGGATTAAAAAAGAAGAAGACATGGTCAAAAATTATTATTCTCACAAATGTTTGTTGTTTTTTCAAATGTCACAAAGTATTTATTTTACCACGTTGACATATGATATATAATTATGTCAACTATTTGATAGAGAGTATATGATCTAGATTAGCCTTGTCATATTTTAGAGTCCAATTCAATCAAATATCCCAATCGTATTAGCAAACATTCCATGTATGTCCATGCATCATGCATGTATATCAGTACTGGACATTACTATGCACTGTCTCAACTTTGAGTGGGATTAGGCGGTTCAGATAACTAATGTTTTTTAAAATGATAGCAAAAAATGGTTCATTTATAAAAAAAAAAATGGAAATTTACTTCCACCACCCCTTGCGTTTCGTTTATTACAAAGAAACCTACTCAACCTAACACTGTGACTGAGGTGTTAACTTTTGAAATGAAAAATAATTTTTTACCCTTATTATATATTGAACTAAAACAAGCTAAATCTAAAGACCATTTCACCCTTATTTCATCTTCAACCCTAAAATCCCCAAATCCTATTCTCCCATGTCCGGCAAAGGTGTAGAGGACAGAATATTCCGAAATATTCCGGCAAAGGTCAGACATGAGCGTTAAATTTCATTATGCTATGTGGCAATCGACTCAAAAGCACATTTATCAGAGTTAAGAATAGCGTCTGGCCTTTAGTCAATCTCTCCATGCCCCCTATTAGCTAACCCTTATTCTCATAGCTTCCTTGTAAATGCAGTAATGATTTCAAAGCATCTCATCAATCCGAAATTTCTTTGATTAGGAGAACCACCATCTGCCACTACAAAATTAAAGAATTCTGTGGAGGAGGAACATTGTGAAGCTGGAAGCATTTGCATCTCAGTATGCAAAACCAGTTTGCCTGCTTCATTGCGCATTGAGAACAATATTCTAGTTTTTCATTGTTGTTGTTTAGCTCTGATTTGGCTATTTTATGAGTTTCCCGATTTCAAAAGTCACATTTACTTGTGATCCACTTCCTCCCAAAACATGGATCATTCAGCTATTCAAGTCAGTTTGGTTTCTATCGCTTTAAATATATCTGCATCCTTTGGACATCCATATAGCTTTGATCTTGCAAGCCTCAAGCAGTAAAACAGATTTTCACCTTTGCGGGGACATGGGATAATAGGATTTGGGGATTTTAAGATTGAAGATGAAATAAAGGTGAAATGGTCTATAGAATGTTTTAGTTCAAGATATAATAAAGGGAAAAAAGCCTTTTTCATTTTAAAAGTTGACATCTCACTCATGGTGTTACGTTGAGTGAGTTTATTTATACTAAACAAAATGCAAAAAAAATAAATGTAATAAGAACAAACGTGAGAGGTGATTGATGTAAAGTTTCCTATAAAATTATAAATTATTTTTTAAATTATATTGCTTTCACTAATAAAAAAGGAGGAAAACGGTTTCTACAATTCAAATAAGGGATAAAATTCACATGATGCCCATATGCAGACAAAAGCTTACTAATCCACTTCTACCATTGGCGAAAAAAACTAGCAACGTGGAAGGCTTTTCCCCATTCCTTATATTTAACTTTTCACAAAACTAGCCCAAAGCATGGAGGTATACAGTAGCTTTAGGGACCTCAAAACACTTTTGTTTCTGGGCCAGCTTCTAGTTACGTGTATCTTATGGGGGGGCAATAAGACAAAGGTACGTAGTAATTTACTTTTTCTTAGACTAATAATAATTTAAGAACCTAGGGCTCATACTTTTATTGATAAGTAGGTATCGTGCTGATAACAAAAACAGCCGAGAACCATATATATCAAATTATCAATGAATCAGAATCAGGGATCATAAAATGCTCCACAGCATCAGCACAAAGAGCTAAACTATCAGTTTCTTTTAGTGTAGGGTGGGTGGGCCAGGAGCTAGAAAACTAAGGGTGAGTTTGATAGTTATTCAGAAAAATATTTCTGACTTTTTTTCATCTTATAAGAACAAAAAACAGAATAAATTATTTAGTATCAACTTGATTTTTTTTTTTTGGGAACAAAAATAGAAAAAAAAATTACTAAAAAAGCAAAATGATGGAACGGTGTTCCGTTATTTCAGTTTCATTCTAAATGCAAAAAAAAATGAACAACTACGATAATCGTGCTTGAAACAAGTTCACCAAACATTATTTTTTTCGTTTTAAAACGACATTTTGATATAGAAATTGAAAATTCTATTTTTGACACTAAACATTGTTCCTGAAATTGAATGACTACCAAACGCACCCTAAATCAACTTCGGTGTCAATATTGATTCTCTAATAACATACGATATCAATATGAATCGATCGTATCAATTTGTGTCAAATCAATTTTGATATAAAAATCCATTATTTAATTTACAATATTGATGGATATGTATCAATCGATCCCAAACCCGATACCTAAATTCATGATCACAAATGGGAACATGCGAAGCCATGAATACAAATAGCGTGATTAACAATTTTTCTGATTAAATTTGTATTTGCGTTTCCACCTAGCGGAACATTATCATGGTTCATTGGTAATGTAATGGCATATACATGTGATGATGGTGACAGTGCTATTGCGCCGCATGGACGATAGTGGAACCCACAATTCTGATGGAGCGTGGAATCTTCCAGCAATGTTGTCGGGCGCCTGACACCAAACAATTATTGATCCGATCTAATGAACTTAAAAGACGTTTTGCCAACTTGGTAAGTTGGCATTTTCTTGAGGTCCTGACTTCAACAAATATTCTCTAACTTTCAGTATATATATATATATATATATATAATCAGTTAATAAAAGCGTGAACCCTAGCACCATGATGTTGCATCTGGTAGGTGAATCATGCTTCCTAATTCCGGGTTCGGTTTCAGTTACTTCTTGCGGGAGGCTTTAGTTTGCTAGTAGTGAGATTTTTTATTTTCAAGAGTGCGCTAGCTAGCGAACTGGGGCTTTTGAGTTTTGATGACGTGTGTCTTACTTGCTGCCACGTATGATTATTTTAATTATTTATTAATTTTTTTAAAACACATTCTGAAACAAGAAAGTAGGAAAATAAAATGACTTTTAAAATGAATTAAATCTTCCATAAAAAAATACGAAAAATCTATTATAAGAATATATATACCAAACGAAATCTTATGAGTTTATGTAAAGATATTTATAAAAACAAAAAATGATACATATCATTACCTAATTGTATTATGAACCTTAGGGATTAATTATCACTTACTTGTGGATGTTTCGGTTCTAGCTAGAGACCTAATACACCTAACCCATAACAAAAAGAAATAAAAAGTGCTCTACATTTATGCTGCTTGATTTTTCCTTTGAACTCAAATAAAGCTACATGCTATATAATAAAAGGGAGAAAGTTTTTTATAGGGGAGTGTGAAGCTAGACACATGGGGTTGGGTGTGAAAATGATGGGCTTGCTCTCTATGAAAATGAAAATGACATCTTTATAGATGTTTTCTTGTGTCTTCCTATTAACCCATGCGCAGGCATAGGAATTACACTCCCTCAAATAAACACTTCTCCATAATTAAAAAAAAAAAAAAAATTGTTTTTTGGCCAAGAGCAACCCTATGCCAAGAGCGGCACAATGGCTATTTCATGCAGCCCTTGTGTCTATGCACAAAGGTCACTTCTGGACAAAAAACTTTGTCCCCAAAAAAAAAAAAGGAAGGGAGAATGTTAATTTTTTAAGAATGTAACCAATGTCAATAAGATACACCCAACACTAATGCAAAAAACGAATGACACTTAGGAGCAGAGACGTTATTTCAAGGGAGAGGAGGAAAAAGATAAGACACTGGGACCGGAGTGTAGGTTACACTAACATTGTCCCCATTAAAAAAAAAAAAAAAAAAAGAGAAAATGTTCTATGAGCCGCCAGGGAGGATAAGTTAGCACTCAGCACCCTCACTCTGTATCTTTCATTGTCAGCTGAATTGACCTCACTGCCTTATTATTTAGGACAACTCATTGGACTGCTTTTCTGCGCGGCTCGCTCAGAAAACCTTTTTCCATGAAGAAAAAACGATAAAAAGGAACAAAAATACTGCCAAAATCATAAGCGAGAATTGTTTTTACATTAGAATTCAAATCATGGTAAGGCATTCCCAATTAGCGTTTGAACCAAATCACAATTGGCAAAGCTGCAAACTGCCTCATTCACACAAGATTCTAATAAACAGTTTTGTACTCTCACCAGCTAAAAATGCTTTTTGGATTTTCCTTTTGATTTAATCCCTGAGAGCATTTTCTGATCTTCAAATTGGTTCATGAGCAAATTTGTGATTTTCCACCTGAAAAGCCCCATCCAGAACTCTGCAACCAATAGATCATAAACACATAATCAGGATGGAATTAAACATTAATGGTCTGTGATCAAAGAGAGAATCGAAATCTAACAGTTCTGAAAACTCTACCTAGTTGTGGGTTCTTGTTCTTCACTCCTTAAACCCTCATCGAAGTTCCGAGCATAGCTATCGGCATCGTACTTAAACGTTAACAGCTTGGGACCGTACCCGTCCGTCCATTTTCTAGCTAACCTCCTGATAAGGATTTGCCACTTGTTTAGGGTCTTTTGATGGATTTTGCTACAGCCGTTGTATTCCAGTAGAGGAACCCGAGAATACTTTTTGTGAATCGGGAGACATGACGAGCACATCACGAAGCCGGAGGTGTGCGGCAATCGCCGTCGGCGGTTGAGATTGCTCTCCATTCAGGCGGCTTTCAAATGAGTTTCTGAAGGTCTACTGAGAGCATATAGGTTAATCCACGAGAGGACAACGAGGTTGGGAGCAGGTGAGATGCATGTGCTCGTTAACAATGGCTTTTTCAGGGAATTTCCAGAGAGGCAGTTTGCACAATCTGAGCCCAACACTCGGAAAGATCCAATAAGACTATACCGTAAAACGTGTGGGCATGTAAGAAGCGTATATCAAGGGACGAGTTCGCAAATACAATGGATTTCGAGGCCGTTTATATACAAGCCCACCCTTTGAGATTATTTCCACTCTAGTACTCTACCCACCGCCTAACAATCCGTGGGTTTAAATTGTTAAAATGGGGAAGGTTTCCATTTGACACGCCACATTAATGGTACTAACCAATGGTAATATAACGAATGGTATCATCCACCAAAGATTTATATGAACGTGGCATAGGAGGGAGAGTACCAGTATGGACCTCGTATCTCATTATTTGAGAGGGTGCCGTGTGCTGTTTCGCCCCATTTTAAATTGACTTTCAAATCTCCTTGACCTTATAAAACAAATAAATAAATAATTAGAAGAAAAATAAGAGGATTTAATAACATAGTTTAGTGATAAAACGCGGGTCTGACGTATTCATGAAGTTGGTGGAAGTTTTTCTTCACATGTGAAGAAGGAAGAATCCTCTTGATTGCCACCTATGATTGGATTCATATTCTCTCCAACACGCTTTTGACAGTTGAGAGAAACGAGTTTGAATCATGTCGTCGTACATTCTTTTTCCTGACACATGTAATTCACTAAAAATTACTATTAAGATTACCGACAAAGCTGTTACCACTTTCTATCTCTCTCTCTTCCTACTTAAATGCTTCTTATCTCTCTGCTTGACTTAAATGTTATTTCTTTTTATATATATAAATAAAAAACTATTTTCTATTTTTATTTCTTATTTTAATTAATTGATTCCATCAATATTCATACAAAACTCTCTCTCTCTCTCTCTCTCTCTCTCTCTCCTTATGTGATACAACATTAATATTGATTTGATCCATTCTGATATCGATCAATTTGATCAATACTAAAATCCTATAGGGATTTGTGAACCCTAGAATGGTGGGTGAATCGTCCTCTATGGATGAGTTAAAAATTATTCTTTTTTGATTTTTTTTTATTTGTTTGTTTTGTATTGGTAAGGTGGAGACCAGTTTTAAGTGAGTTTTGAAATAAAATATTAATGAAAATTGAGAGAGAGAATAAACTAAAAAAAAAAAAAAAAGATAGAGATAAGAGGGTGGGCAAAAAGTATCTCTTAATTTTTATTGATTTTGGATTAGTATTAGCTATTTTGTAGGATTAATAATAAATGAATGTTAAATTATAATTAAAACAAAATATGAAAAAAAAAGAGTTTTGATAAACCGTGAGGAGAGAGAGGGAGTGTAGAAAAAGAGAATAGGAAATAAAATAGAAAGAAATAGGTAGTCGGTTAACAAATTAGGAGAGATAATAAGTGGATTACACATTTCCAACTCTTAGTTGTACGAGAATCGAAACCCAAGTTCTCGTACGAGGACTTGATGTGGACTCGGGAAAAACCTACAACTAGGCACCCCAAGGTGCTCATAGCCATCGAATGCCTGCTGCATGGAGGGGCTTTAGGTTTGGAGATGATCTAGACGCCCTATAAATAGACCTTCTGATTAGACTCTTATGTCATCATAAACTCCCATCTCCTATTGTATAATGTCGAAAATACTTTTCTCTAGTCCAATCAAATGGAACCAGTGACAATGGTGAGATGATTCCTCCTTTACCACGGACGAAATATGGATCCAATTTCTTTACCATGGGTGAAATATGGGTGAAATTGGTTAACATGAAAAATAATATTTTTAGCTCATATACAAGAATGGAAGTTAACGAAAATGCAAAGTCCAATTACAAAGGCAGATCACTAATGAAGAGAAGATTATCTTTTCTTCCCAAGTACGGAAAACTTAATTCGTATGTAACACCTAACAATACATCCAGCAATACTTTAAGAAGGATAGTATTCAAAGTCCAACTTCCCTCATCAAAACAAAACTAGAAAAAAAGGTGGGGGACAACTTAATTATAGAATATAGATGATCAATATGATAATCATAATTAATTATTATAAAACCAATTTAATTTTTATAAGAGCGATCAAGGTAATGTTCTCTTTTTTCTTCTACCAACTGCCCTCCCATCTCCCATTTGAACAAACTTTGGCAGTTAAAAAAAAAAAAAAAAAAAAAAAAAAAATTGTGACATTTTATGGTGAAGACATCTTCTGCAGCGAATATGGCTGCTTGATGAATATCGGATGACTGAGGTGACCTTAGGGCGTGTGTTTAAATGCTTTCGATCATCCAATGTTCATCGCACAATCGCATTCACAGCAGAGAATAACCACTCCATTTTATGGCTTATTTGTATAAATTGTGGGAAATTTTCCTCATATTATGGTGGCATCAAGTTTCCTTCACAAGCAAGTATTTCTATTAACGTACATGGAGAGTTATTCAGCAACAGATCTCAACTGCATGATCGACCATGCGTCGATTTTCTTAGACGAACTTACAAAATTTTGTTTGATGGTGTAATCCACTTGGACCGGATTTCAATGAAAGCCAATGTGAATTACATGTTCACAAAGTCTGAAACTGAAAGAAAATAACACCTGAAAAATATAATGAAGGTACCAAAGACAGAGTCCATTTCGTCATCAACAATGAAAGAAACTTGCATCTTAAGATTTAAATGCAATTGAATTGAAATGAAGAAATCGAAAATATGAAAAGAATAAAGTTTGGTGCTTAATATCTTGAAATTTGACTAATTTACCATTAATTTACGCATGTTGCATGCCCCATTGCCACTTATGGAACTAGTCTCTTATACTCATTCAATGCATTCCTACTCCCAAATATTAAACACTATTGAGACGTGAAATCCATTAGATACATAAAGAATGAGAAGAAGAAACGTGCACTGCCATTTGTGCATATTCTAGTATGCCACTCTCACATAATAAACAATGGAACTTAGATGGACAGTCTTTCTTATTCCATCTATGTGGATCCCATATAGATGATACCATTGTCCAAACCTTCAATGATGTAATTTATAAATTCTTTTTTACATTAGCCTCGTTGGAAATCTTTTCATAAAAAATTAAAGTAGCAAATATTTTGTAGCCAGGATTTGTTAAATTGAGCCATCACCAAGAAATCTGCACAATGAGTTTTGTCTACCTTCAATTTGGACCATGCATACTAGGATGAGATATTATTGGTATTCAAAATTATGAGGTTGATATTTTGTCTTTTCTTTGGTGATAATTTGATGTAAACTAAAATTAATACTTCCAAGGTTTTTAAAATATACAAGTGTGTAATATTTATAGCTTGACCCCCAACACTAGTGTAAATATTTCTCTGCACGCCGTCTTACATCCCATTTGTGAACCTCATACTTTTTCTCCTCATTGAAAATTCTCTATCATACGATTCATTTTGCCACCCTCTATTAGATGTGAAGCTGCACCTTAACATCATATCGATCAACCCTTCTCCAATAATTGTTTACCAAAAAAATTCCTTCTCCAATAATTTACAAAAAAAAAACTCCCTCTTTAAATATTTTAATTACGTGAGCCCCCAACCTATGAGAAGATTATTGAGTCTGCTTGCATCACATTTTTTTTTGTTAAACTTGAGAGGGAAGGGCGAGCTACAAGTCAAGTGGGAGGGGGACCCTTTTTATGACCTAGTTTAATTTAAGGGAAAAGGTGAGATTAGAGAAATCGGTCATTTTAAACCTTGGTAGACTCATATCATGGAAGGTATAAGTGTGCCAATGTAGGGGTGACATCTAATTTTGCCCAGTGGAAGGATGACGTGGCCTGGAATTTAGTTCGGATGTTTAGGATATGGTTTAGTATAAGGAGCCGTTTGGTATAGTTTAAAAAAAACGTTTCTAGCGTTTTTTCGTGTTAATAGAACGAAAAAACGCTGAAAACCGTTTGGGTTGATTGGGTCGCGTTTCAGTTTTTTTGAAACTGTCAGTGTCAAAAAACAGGAAAATGGGTCGATTTGTCGAAACGAGGGAAAGGTGTTCTGTCGCCCATGTTTCGTTTCAAATTATATTATTTGAAACGATCGTTCCCGATCGTTCCCGATTGTTCGCGATACAGAGAGGAGAGCAGGGAGGAAAGGAGAGAGAACCAACGTCTCACATCCATGCTCGAACTGCGATTTCTCCACCTCAGGTAACTTCTTCGACTCTTCTCCTTCTTCTCCTTCTTCTTCTTCATTTCTTCTTTTCTTCTTTTCTTCTTCTATTCAACGTCTTCTTCTTCTCACATAGAGGTATTTGAAGAAATTAGGGTTTTTTTTCTCCTTCTTCTTCTTCATTTCTTCTTTTCTTCCAGATACAGAAATCAAGCTACCCAAATTGTTGGTTTCGAACATCTTTTGGAACTCGCATAGGGAGAGGAGAGACTGAGAAACAGGAGCCCTAAGCCCCCTTGTGAAATCTCCTCTACACTACCTTCGTTTCACATCGCTGTGAAGAAACCCCTAGACCCGACGATTTTGGCTAAAATCCTCTCAACATCGGTAGTGCGAGTCGGCTGGAACCCTTTTGGTGAAATTTCTGCTCACCATCTCTCTCGTCTCTCAGATCTTACAGGTACTGAAATCGTGTGGGTTCTTTTGGTGAAACCCCTCTCAACAAGACAACTCTATTGAATATTTCTACCCTCTCTTAACCCTAGGATGTCTGAAATTTTAATTTTCTGTTCAACTCCTCTGCAGCAGGGACAGTATTACACATTATCAAAACTGAATCTGTTTTTTGTTTGATTGATTATTGCTTTTCAATTATGTTTGAATGCTCTGTGTTCCACCCTCAACTGGTATTGGTGATATATTTTTTTTATTATTGCTTTTTGAATGCTCTGTATTGATGCTCTATTCCTACTGAGTTCATAGATAACATCTTTGACATTGTATAAATATGGACTTGTGTGTTTGTGTGGGTATTGTTACTCCCTATGGGAGTATAGATGTTCTTGTAAACTGAATTGCATCATTGTATTGTTGGACTACACTTTAACTCTTCGATCACACACAAGGGGGTTAATTAGGGAGGTTTCTTTCTTTTTTCCTTTCATTATACAAGTCTGAAGAAGGTGGCTACTGTGCAAACCAGAGATAATTAAAGAATGCCAGTTTAAAGGTCTCAAGTCCGGGTGCACCTAACCTTAAGCTTTAAGTGTTAGTCTTAATTAGTTAAGAAAGAGAGGGAAAGTAAAGGGAAGGGAAGGGAAGTGAAAATTTCACCCTCCCTCTTCCATCAAATCGTGTTTATCAAAGTCAAATGAAAATTCTGGCTGTACTCATGTTATCCAAGAGCTTGTCCAGAGAACATGCTGGGAACCTTTTTCGCTTGCTGATCCACTAAGAATTGAAACTTTGTCCTGTAGCAAGATTTTTTCTTTTATAAGAAGGTTGATCTAACTCTATGATACCCTGCTCTGTTTTCATATAGAATAAAATGTGTTTGGTCATTTCTGTAATTTAGCCCTCCTTGAACATGCCTTGTGGATAATCGTCCATATAGACCTTCTGTATTATTTCTCTATTCTTCATTTTGTTGTGTTTCATATGGCTTTCAGCATTATAAACGGAATGATTTGTATACTAGAGCTAGATTCTTTTATATTGATAATGCCTTTGAAGCTTGGATATATGCTGAAAATGTCCCGAAAGGATTTCTTCCAGCAAGAGGAATCCTTCATTATTACTGTCATGCCCCTATATTGCCAACAAGTACACAAACATTGCAGTCATAAAAGTCTGACTCAAATACCATCAAATTAAATTTAAGTTTTCCTAGATGATATTGGACTTCATATTGGAGTATGTGAAGAAGTTTTCTCCTCATAAGCCCAAGACATGCATTCTATGTGATTAGGCACCACAAGTACTGGGTCTTAATTATGGAATATGGAGGAAATATTAAAAATAAATAAAATGCATTTAAATTGTACTATGAATTTTCTGTCTTTTGATACTTTTGCTTTTATTTCAATTTAGTCTTGAATTTTTTCAGAAGGTATAGGATAAAATTATTGAACTCTATTCAATTAGGTGTAGCGGCATGGATACCTACAAAATAAGCAAGTAGGAGTTTTCATTGGCAAATTAATATTGCTGATTAATAAGCATTGTTCTCATGATTTCAGAAGTATTCTAAAGGATAGAGGGTTATGGTTTTCAATGCTTAACTCTTCGATCACACACAAATTAAACTAGTTTAAATGGGTTAAAAAAATGTTGCAAAAGATACATCATTATCAGTCTTTCTTCCCAAAAAAAGCACCTGCCTTCTCAAAGAACCTCTACTAGATCTCTTCGTTTGATCAAATTGGCTCTTTATAATCCAAAAGGCTTGCTCAAGGAGCATGGAAATTGGATTGAGTATTGTCCACCACTTTCCTGACAACTATTGGCTTTCTAATCACATGCTTATCTTATAAACTTTGAGTAAGGATTCCAAAGGCTGTTTGGGCAGATAATATTTTTTTAGCTCTTTCGCTTTCTTTGTGATAAGATTTTTTTAGCTATTTTGCTTTCTTTGCTTGGTAGCCTCAAAGGTCTTTATGAGTATCACAATATGCTAACTTTTACACTAACTTATAATGTATAGCTATTATGTCTGGAAGTAGCATCCCTGCCATTAAGTGGTCAGAATTTGAGACCACTGTTTTCATTGAAGCAATGAAAGAAGCTGTAATAAATGGTCACAAATCCGGTAATTCATTTAACAAAACTGGATGGGAGAACATCACAAAGCAATTTCAACAGGCTATAAATCGTCCAGTTGGGAGAGAACAATTACGCAATAGGATGAACAAGTTGAAAATCGAGTATCAACAATTCAAGAGACTGCTTGACACAACTGGATTTGGGTGGAACTCAATGACAAAAGCAGTCACAGTTGATGATGAGTCCGTATGGGATAGGGCAATACAGGTACAATATATTTCAGTAGCTAGTTCAATTACTTAAAAATTAGTTGACAATGAGTATTACATCTAAGTGATACAATTACTGCTTGGGCAGGCAAATCCAGGTTGGTTGAAGTACAAGAAGTATGGACTAAACAATTGGCCAGAGTTGAGCATGGTATTTGGGGATGCATATGCTAGAGGTAACTTAGGGGTTGATAGTGCTCAAGATCTCGATGGCATCGACGCTGTTAATATAGTTGATAATGATCAACTCTCTCACTCCCCCAGTACCCCGGTGCATATAAGCATGACTGACCCCTTTCATGAGGATACTCATACTCCAACTCAGACCACCACAAAACGAAGTCTTGATAGGACACCTACGGGACGAAGAAAGAAGAGCGCCAATAAGGGAGATAGCCACGTGAAGGACTTGTATGGGAAGTATTTATCCATGAAAATTGAGAAAGCATCTAGTACTTCTATTACATCTCCTGTTCGTGGTGGGGTAGGTGCATCTTGTCCTCGAGATTTCAGTGTGAGTGCATGTGAGACGGTGATATCCTCCATACCGGATATATCAAAGGAGATATATTTGAAGGCCACCAGTCGTATGTGTACTGATCCTAGTTGGAGGGAGTTGTTTGTCTGTGCAGAGCCTGCGAAGAGGATTTGGCTTTTAGATGCGTTGGAGTAGTTGATGTTGTGTTTGTATGCTACTTTTGATAATTTTGGATTCGAGACTCTACTTTTGATGTGTGTAATTTTACTTTTGGAGATACATTGCATGACTTGGCTTTATTTTTTTGTGTTTTTTCCTATTATTGATATGTGTAATGCTGAACATGTGGTTTTGGGTTGACATGATGTGTCAGCTTGTTATGTTTTACAGACATTTGTTTCCAAATGTGTAGTAATTGTTTATTTATTGCAGTTATGTCAAATGCATTATGTGAAACTTCTAGTGATGAAGAAGATATGGTCACTCACATGGGAATGGAATTACTGTGTGAGTCTGTATATATTCGAGAACCATGTCGTGATAGTGTATTTCCAGGTGCTGTCATGATGCATGAGGTATTGAATGGGCATGCCAATAGATGCTATGAAGAGTTTAGGATGGAACGTCATGTCTTCCTTAACCTATGTGACTATGTTAGACATAGGGGGTGGTTGAAAGATACGACCAACATCCGAGTGGATGAACAGCTTGGAATGTTCCTATGGATTGTTGGGAAGGGTTCAAGTAATAGGGACACCCAAAATCATTTCAACCACTCAGGAGAAACAATTAGTCGATCATTCAATGTTGTCTTGATTGCAATGCAACGCCTGGCTAAGGAGAAAATCAGACCGCCAGACGTCAATATGATACCGATAGAGATTGCACAGAACCCGAAATACTACCCTTTTTTCAAGGTAAATATGTTAATATGATACATGTCTGTAATTAAATATATGAATGTTTATATTCTTATATGTACTGGCCATTTAATTGTCAATATATGTCATAGCATTGTATTGGCGCCATAGACGGTACTCACATCCATGCGGTAGTTCCAAGAGAGGATCAAATTCGATATAGGAATCGGAAGGGGATCACAACTCAAAATGTGATGTGTGCATGTTCATTTGACATGCGATTCACATATGTGTATGCGGGATGGGAAGGTAGTGCAAACGATTGTCGAGTACTTGAACAAGCAAGGAGTGATCCTCGTTTGAGTTTTCCTCATCCACCTCCAGGTATTAACTTTATACTAATATATTAGATTTTCATTTGAGTGTATACCTGACAACATATATTATTTTTTGTCTGTAGGAAAGTATTATGTTGTCGACTCTGGGTATGCTAGCCAATCTGGATTTTTGACACCATTTCGGGGTGAGAGATACCATCTACCGGATTATAAAGGGCGTAGAAGATCCCCAAGAACAGCGAAAGAGTTGTTCAATTATAGACATTCATCACTTCGGAATGTTATTGAACGCACATTTGGGGTATTGAAGAACAAATTTAAAATTTTAAGGCTAATGCATCAGTTCCCAGTGGAAACTCAGGCTTCAATCGTATTGGCATGTTGTGGGCTACACAACTATATTCGAGAAGAGCATATTGCTGATGCAGAATTCGTGGGGATGAGCGATGATTTAAAAGTTGCAGAAGATGACTTGAATCCGCCACATGAAGATTTCGTTGATCATTCTACAATACAATCAAGTCAACGAAATCGGGCAAAAGAGATGAATGCCACTAGGCTAAGAATTACAAATGCAATGGCTAGACAACAAAGGATGCCAGAACTAGTTGAAAACTAAAACCGATAACTATTTTGTCAAAACTAAAAACCTAAATTGATGTTTCAACCGACGTAGTACTTGTTTTATGGTACATTTATATATGTGGTACAAATTGATATATTATTATGAATGTCATATATTTGGATGCTATATTAACTTTTTTGATAAATAAATTTCTGTTACAGATGACTTCTTCTATGCCCCCACTCATGATAGCAACTTGTGAAATTTGTGGGAAGAGTTGTGGTAAATATACAACCAAGTCGGGTAAAAATATTGGAAGAGAATTTTTCAAGTGTGAAGATTCATGTAATTTTTTCATGTGGGTGGACCAACTACATCTATGTAGATGTGGTAAAGGTCAATGCAAAGTACGAACTGCGACAAAAGGTCCAAACAAGGGACAGTATTTTCTATGTTGCCCAAGTTCAACTGGGGTAATTTATTTCTACGATTGACCTATACCTATAGATAATTTATGATTTTTGTTTAATTCGATGTTAAATTTCAACGACCCTAATCACATCTATTATTTGATATAGGTTGATAACCGTGGATGTGGTATGTTTGTATGGTTGAAAGATGAAACACATATCTCTACCATACAACATACATTATGTTCAGAAAACTCAAGCTCAACATCAACATCATCCAGACCACTTTCCGTTTCGAACGAGTACATGAAAGGATATCTGGAAGGGACACTTAAAGGATTAGAGGACCAAACAAATAAGATGAAAGACATCCTCCATGCATTCAAGTCTTTAGACTTGGAAAAAAAGTGAAAATTTGGAGAATTATGTAATAGTTAACTTGCACAAGGCATTGTTAATACTGTATTTTATTCATCTTTTGGAAACCATGTTTTTTTTCGTTGGTGTGTAATATTTTATTGTCCAAAAAAAATTTATATGCTTATAGTATTTTAATGTTATTTTTGTAATTATTGACTTAAAAGAAAAGAAAAAAAAAAACCGTTTCTGAAACAAGCATTACCAAACGGCAGAAATGTCGTTTCTTGGTTCTGAAACTGTTCTAGAAACAGATTCACCAAACAGCCTTAAATCGTTTAAAAACGACGTTTTGACACAGAAACTGAAATTTCCGTTTCTGACACGAAACGGAGTTTCTGGAACAGAAACGATACCAAACGGAGCCTAAGTGTATAATGTTTTGAAATTTGAGTGAATTGATGATTGGATCAAGAAAACTAGAATTAATCGCTGATCTGGTCCGCGGTTTTACGAAGTTTTGACCTATTTCTACCACAGAACCATTATAAAAAGTCCAAACTGAGGTCTTTTTTATTTGACTTTTGGTTGAATTTTGCAAGCAGATTAAAATGCCTTCTTGTTAAATTTTAAGTTCAAATTCAATCATATAATTTCATATATGGACATGCATCATTTTCAAAAATCTTGAATTTTTTGATGTTTTATTTGTAACTTTAGTAAATTTCATGGAGGAAACATGAATAGGGACCTTAGAGCCTGTCTATCTTCAGAATTTCATCCCCATCTAAGAGGTCGGGTTGTCAATCGGTTGATTTGGCCCAATTTTAATCCGATATTAGGTCAAATTGAAACTGAACCATTAAGAAAATAAACGGTTTCGATTTGATTTGATTCAATTTGGTGTTTAACAGTCTGTTATCATGTTGTTGCCGTACATATACAATTAAAAAAATATGGGAAACCATTTTCTTATGTATAACGTTTTTTGTTCTCATCGGTTTGCATCTGGTTTTTTCGTTTTTTTGGAGGTTTGGATTTGGTTTAAGGTTTCAGTCGGTCCATTCGGTCTGTCTGATCCATTTTTCATACGTTTCTTAAAATATAAACCAAACTGATAAGGGTTTAGGGTCGGTTCAATTTGGTCCACAATTGCACAAATACCACTAAATAGCTTATTTTGAGCCATACGAGATGGGCCAGGCTGCACGTGGGCTCATCTAACTTAAAAATTCATCGATCCAAGCCCAGTCCACACACTAACTCTCTTAATCCCCCTCAACTCCATGAACTTCGTCACTATTCCATGGTAGAAATTTTTTGGGGGCATTTGACTGATGTTTTTCGAACCTTCATTGTCTTGGCACCGCCAGGGGGATAGATATATTGGTATTGATACATATCGGCCATTGGGACTCTTCGGATGGTTTTGCCCTTAATAAGAATCGTTCTACTGATATGATATTGCTCAAGTATCGACCTTAAATCAATTGAAACGGTCAATCTGATTCTAATATTTAATTCCATTGGGGGTGGATTGGTCGGTGGTGTTGTGACAAAGTTTTTCTTCGTTCTAACATTATGATTATTAACCCCAATCTTTACCCTACAAGATCGAAAATACCTTTCTTCAAACCAATTGGAAGGTCAAATCTCATGATTGAAGAGATTCTTTTTTTTTTTTTCGAAAAAAATCCTCTGCCACGGGTGTGGCAGAGCGACGAGGATTCGATGGCCGGAATGGCATCAGGATGTGTGTTAATGTCATCTCAACCATCCGATGCTCATCGCACGGCCACACCCACGGCAGAGGATCATCGCCCCTTTTTTCTCGTCACCCATTCACAATCTGACGTATGGGATATCTCTGGGTCATGGACCGGCCCATCCCAGCTCATTCTGGCCTAATCCTGATAGGTTGGCCCAGGCGAACCAGATATTACAAAACACCATCTTATGTGTTCGCGCCAGGCACTAGATGAACATCGGATAAGAGGAGCGGCTACCTTGCTTGTGTCTTTTTCTACGAGCTATCGACCTTATGAGAGAGCCCCTTCCCATAAATTTATCGCTCTGTCTGTGGTGAGCGGTGAGCCGACTGGGAAGAGGGAAAGCTCCGGCCTTCGTCTCTTCAGTGTACTCTTACTAGTGACAGATACTTGATAGAGTAAGCTTTCTTATCTCTCTCTGTTCTTCATCTATGTACTATACTTGCTTCTCTTGTTTTCCGTGTTCATCTCCGTTATACAAAACCTATTGAATTTGAGTCTTATTGGATACTGTGCTTCAGAACCCTGGGTATTTGGGCTCTACTTCTATCCATGGATTTTGTCGCAAGCCCTTCTGATGGTTTCTCCATGGGCATTTGGGTTTAAGTTTTATGGGAAACTAGTGAAAAAAAGAAGAAGATGGATTTGGTAGTTCCTGCAAAACAAACCCATGGGGGGTTTTCGTTGCTTAGCTATGTTCATCAGGAGAGTGGAAGGAAGAACAAGTTTGGGAATAAAGTTGTAGCTAGGGTTCACTCTGACTTCAGTACAAACAGTTGTAGTTCTTTCATTAAGGTTTTTCCAGGGTATAAGGCATGTTGCTGTGTTTTATCCCCTGATGTTGAGGTGAGAAAGCATGGTCGATCCCGAAAGAACAGGAGCAATCGGGTTTTTGCAGTCTCGAAGGTAGAAACTATTAGCTCTAATGGAAAATTACCAAACCCGGTCAAACACTCACATGGGCATGTGGAAAATGACCAATCTTCGTACAATTTTGAGGATTCTGAGAGTAACATTCATCTCCGTCGCCTGGTTAGGAATGGGGAACTAGAAGAAGGTTTCAAGTTCCTGGAGAACATGATGTATCATGGTGACATCCCGGACATAATTCCCTGCACAAGTTTGATTCGTGGGCTCTGTAAGGTAGGTAAGACTAAGAAGGCAACTAGGGTTCTGGAGATTCTGGAAGAGTCTGGATCTGTTCCAGATGTTATAACCTACAATGTCTTGATTAGTGGGTACTGCAAGTCAGGGGAGATCGATGATGCTTTACAACTATTGGAACGAATGAGTGTTGCACCAGATGTTGTTACATATAACACGATCCTGCGGAGTCTATGTGATTGTGGAAAGTTGAAAGAAGCAATGCAAGTTCTTGAACATCATTTGCAAAAAGATTGTTATCCTGATGTCATCACTTATACAATTCTGATAGAAGCAACATGTAAGGAGAGAGGGGTTGGACAAGCAATGAAGCTTTTGGATGAGATGAGGATTAAGGGATGTAAACCTGATGTGGTTACCTATAATGTTCTTATCAATGGAATTTGCAAAGAAGGTAGATTGGACGAAGCAATAAAGTTCCTGAATAACATGCCATCGTTTGGTTGCCTGCCTAATGTAATCACCCACAATATCATTCTGCGTAGCATGTGTAGCACAGGAAGATGGATGGATGCTGAAAAACTCTTGGCTGATATGGTACGTAAAGGTTGTTCACCAAGTGTTGTTACATTCAATATCCTGATCAACTTCTTATGCAGAAAGGGTTTACTTGGACGTGCAATTGATATTTTGGAGAAGATGCCAAAGCATGGGTGCACCCCCAATTCCCTTAGTTACAACCCATTACTTCATGGGTTCTGTAAGGAAAAGAAAATGGACAGGGCAATTGAATACTTGGACATAATGGTGTCTCGAGGGTGCTATCCAGATATTGTAACCTACAACACATTGCTTACAGCCTTATGCAAAGATGGAAAGCTTGATATTGCAGTCGAATTGCTTCACCAGCTAGGCATTAAAGGGTGCTCTCCAGTGTTGATCACTTACAACACAGTAATTGATGGGCTTTCAAAGGCAGGGAAAATGGAACGTGCCATAGAACTTCTGGATGAGATGCTTTCAAAGCGTCTGCAGCCTGATATAATCACATATTCATCACTAGTTGCTGGACTCAGCAGAGAAGGCAAGGTTGATGAAGCAATTAATTTCTTTCACCAACTTGAAGAGCTGGGCATCAGTCCCAATGCCGTCACATACAATTCCATCATCTTAGGCCTTTGTAAGGCTCGTCGGACTGACCGTGCTATTGATTTCCTGGCTGATATGGTATCCAAGGGGTGTATACCCACGGAAGCTACATATACCATCCTCATTGAAGGTGTAGCTTATGAAGGCATGGGGAAGGAGGCTTTGGAATTGTTGAGTGAGTTGTGCTCCAGAGCGGTCATGAAGAAGAGCTCTGCACATCATGTTGCTTCAAGATGTAGGGTTGGTTTGAGAGGTTGGCTTTCTTGAGTCTTGCATGAGTGTGTATTACGCCCTTGGATTTGTTTTTCAAACTTCCAGTGAAAGTGATGCAGTAATCCTCTGGATCCTAACGTTTTTGCTGTATCTTGGTTCCTTTTCTTGTCATTTCAAGTTGAAATCCAAAATTTTGGTAGATGATCATGTAATCTTATATGGTCTCCTTTAACTTAGCAGTTCTACTTTATGCTTTACATGTCCCAAAAATGTATGAATGTTTGTTTCCCCAATTTTTCC
Organism: Macadamia integrifolia; assembly: GCF_013358625.1. Lineage (NCBI taxonomy): Eukaryota > Viridiplantae > Streptophyta > Magnoliopsida > Proteales > Proteaceae > Macadamia > Macadamia integrifolia. Next base: position 34,148,416 of record NC_056560.1, on the reverse strand, counting down.
CCCTCTGGATATAATATACAACTCCTGCTACATGGATCCTTACCCTCCAACCCCCCCCCCCAGGTATGATATGCAGTCATTTAATCATGCTTCAAGCTTTTCTTGCAAGTATAAATTACTTTTATAGGCTTTGTGTCATCTTTCAAGTATTACTAAAAGATTTTAGTGGAGATTTAATTGTTCCTTGTCTTTACCTTGTAAGAGTGAACAGTTAGTAGTTCCTTTTGGCTATTCCTGCAAGGTATGTAACTTACCCAGAATTCCCCCCCCCCACCCACCCCCCACCCACCCAAAATTGTAGGTTAGACCTAGACTCAGTATGTGCGTTTTGTTTTAACTTTGGATAATTACACGCTTTGAGACTATGGCCTTTGTTTCATAATGATCTTCAAAGCTGTTATTTTCGTTACCCAAAAGAATGCGTTTTGAGTTTTTCCCCCCATCAAGAATCATATGGTTTGATGGAAAACACTAGAGAAAAGGAGCCCTTCAGAGCCTGATTTTAAAAGTCGATTTTCCATGTTTTCCAACAGAACCTTTTAGATGTTTGTTGACAACCAAACATAAACATAAGATCTTATTTATCAAAAGTAAGCAAATCAGGACTGAACATCTTTTTGCTGAAACAGAACTGTGGCAGATTTTGCCGAGGACAGGATTCATTAGAGTAAATTCTGACAACCCAGCAGCAAGAAGACATCCATTGGGCAACTTGCCTTAAGAACACATTAGAACCATATAAGGTGCTGAATTGTCAATAACTGAGATCACTTCAATGTTTTGTCTCTAGAAATTTATTGAAAATATCTTATCCTCTTAATACAAGGACATCGAAGATCGTTAAATAAAAATTACATATTTTCATCATGGAACAGAAATTAATCTTTTGAAAGCTTGTGGGAATATGTAGCTTCTACATTGTTCTTCCTTCTAAGCATCGGTGATTTGTAATTCACCCCTACACCCCCAGTGACCCCCCCCC
>NC_056560.1:34100098-34147414 GCF_013358625.1 Macadamia integrifolia | reverse complement strand
AAAAAAAAAAAAAGAGAGAAGAAAGGAAAGGAAATTTTTTGCGTATGTTCCAGTGAATAAAAACCATAAGGCCTGGACCTCATAGCTGAGTCAAGTATGACAGCCCTCATGTGAGTTGTTTTAAGACCTGGGAATAATGGTCCTGTATGGAAGTTTGTATCTAAATGCATTCATTAAATACTGTTCCTCACATTGAAGTTCTTAAGCTTGCTTTACATGGGAATCATCTTCAGTCTGCAGACAAGATTATGATTAGGCTTATCGACAATTTACTGGATGGAAGTGATCGCTGACCACATATCCGTAGGAGTTGTTGCATTATATCAAAGATGCCTGTCATTGACTTGTAGTTTCAGCATTTCATTCCAATGAATTCCAATGAAGGCTCCAGTCAGCCAGCAGCTAGCTTGCGAAGAGTGGGCTATCCAGGATCCGTTGCTCTTCGCAGGACGTTCAGTACCTATGTTTTTTCTCCTTTACCTACCTGTGTTTTGGCCATTTGGGGCTTCAGTATGACTATCATATCATGTGGATGTATGCAAGTAGGGGTGTCAAAACCTAGTCCAAATCGAATCAAACCGATCCTTATTGGATTGGTTTTGGGCTGAGGTATGTTGGGACTGGCTGAAAATTGGTCCAAACCGAACCGACTAATAACCAAACTGAAACCAAACCGAATGAAACCAATAAAAAAATAAATGATTATGAGATTATAAGTTGGTGAATTGACCATCCATTTTTTACAATATTGGTGAGAAAATTTTTTATTGTGAGGGGAATTGCTACAAATAATTGAATATTAGGTTATGAATAGAGAGATTGATTTGTAAATTGTAATAATACTTCCATTGATTTCCTTGTTCACTATAGAAAACTAGTTGGATAGTAAATGAATGATTGGATAATTGGGTTAATTTTGTGATTTCAATATTAGTTATCTTCTTAGTAATTTGTTATCCACTGGTTTCAATATTAATTATCTTTCCCTCACAACGATAAATCATGATTTAATCATAAATTTAAAGTGTTTTTTCGTCAAATATTGTCATTATAAGTTATGAATGTAAGATTCATTATGGTTCAAGCTCAATAATAAAAGATCTAAATCGGTATTAACCCGATATTGAAAAATCAAAACCAAATCGGACCAAAACCGAAATCAATCGAAAATCAAAGTTCCTTAACGGATTGGTTTTGGTCTCCCTCATTCCTAGACCGAAATCAATTCAACCAGATCGAAACCAAACCGAACCATCCAATTGACAACCCTAAATTAAGGGTGTCAATCGGTTCGATTTCGGTTATTCGGTTCCAAATGATGATAAGGTGGACCATAATCGAACCGAGAAGCGACTTGGTTCCATATTTAGATACTCAAACAGATTCAATTCAGCTCGGTTCAGTTTCGGTTCTAATTCGGTTCTGATATGCAGTTTTAATTTGGTTTTATACCTCGGTTTAATTTGGTTATGAAAACGGTTTCACTTTTGAACCATGATTGTGATAGACTAAAGGCCATAATGGGCTCTAGTTATGAGCCTTATGGCCATTGCTAACTCCAAAATTATCTTAGCTTGTAAATATGTGATGATAAATTGCAAAAAACACTTAACCACATAAATAAAAAAAAAAAGCGCTTGCAAAAAACACTCTTGAATGATAAGAGCAATTCGGTTTGGTTTAAGTTCGAACCGACTATTTTGACACCCTAAACCGAAACCAAGCTGAACCGAATAGCATACTCATATATTCTAACCTAATTTCTTCGGTTCGATTTCAGTCTGGTTAATTTGGCTAGGGTTTTGGTTTCGTTTTCAGTTTGAAATTGACACCCTTACCCTAAATGCAAAGGAGGGATACAAAGGCAAATTCAATGGTAGATGTTGTAGATGAAACTACAGCTGTCAACTTCTTCTTCTACTTCCTATGATGGGCCTTTGGAGGAGGCATTTGCCCCTCTATACAAGGCTCAAGTAAGCGGCATCACTCGCGGTATAAGCCTAAACCCTAAAAATAAGGGATTTAGATCCTCTCCAGTCAGGGGTGGTTAGAGAGGGACCAACAAGACACAAAACAGGAGAGAGAATTTGAATCCCCATGTTTCTCTTTCTTTTTCATTTTCTCATTCCTGTATTGTGTCTTGCTGGTCCTCCTCCAACCACCCTCGGCTGGAGAGGATTTGAGTCCAAAAATAAGCCGATAAGTGGGATCAAGCTGATGACTCATGGTGAAGGATACACCTGAGGCTCCAAGAAATCTGACCCATTAAAAAAAAAAAAAATAGAAAAACTCTTTAATTGGCAAAGGAGAGAAACCGATATATATATATATATATATATTGAATCATTTTACCCCTACAATTATGGATTTAGTTATCGGTGTATATTTGTTACTTTTGTCCTTACATTAAAAAAAATATATATTATGATTTTACTCCTGAAATGATACTTGTACTGATCTGAATCCGTTAGGTATCGATATTAAGGGTGTCAAAATATAACCGAAACCATTTACAGGAATCGAAATTGACCGGTTATAATCGAACTGCACCATAGTAAATTGATCCGGTTTTGGTTTTATAGGCCATAATTCCGGTTCGATTCTGTTTAGAACAAAAAAACCAATGATTAACCGGCACCTAGTATTAAAGACTTGAAGTGTTTTGAATTTCTATAGGTCTCTACCAAAAACCAAAAAGAAAAAGAAAAAAACAAAGTACTAATTGTGATATATGTACGATTCACACAAGCTGTAGGCTGCAAACCATTTTCTAAAACGACACTATTAACAACATGTAAATCGGTAGTGAACTGAATAACAAAAATCGATCAGAAACCGCTAAAATCGAAACCGTATGAAAACAATTTTGGTTTCACCTTATTTCTATCCGGTGCGGTTTTGGTTTCACCTTATCAAAATGTAAATCAAATCGGAATCGAACCGAATAACCAAAACCACACCATTTGACACCCCTAATCGATATCGATTTTGGCCAATACTAATATGATATGGTCGATCCAATATCCATACTTAGAACCATGCTACCAATACCATTATCACCTATCTATCTCAATATAAGTATTGATCTTAAGTATCGGCCTAAATCCATGGGTCTGTGAAGGCCATAGGAAGCAGTCGCAATATAACCAGGGCAAGGATTGAGGAATCATTAACAAATCGATCCATCGATATTTGACACTATCGGTATGAATCAAGGGTAAAAAGGTTTAAAAAAGATGGTAAATATATACAATCTAACTGATATGACCAATCAAAAGGTTAAAAAAAGAGGGTAATTTGTCCAATCTAGAGTCCTAGACTAATATGGTCAATCCGAAATGGTATCAGATCAGGATGCCAATTATTAAACGGCTAAACCATAAATGGGGTTGGAGTAGGGGTGTCAAACCCTAAACTGAACCGATAAAATTAGTCGGATCGAACCAATAACAGTTTGGACCAAACCTAATCGAAGTCTTATTGGTTCGGTTTCAATTTGGAGTATTGCAACTCCAAAATCAAATTGAACAGCACTGAAAACCAGATGAACCCAAAACCAAACCGAAATTGACTCAAAATCTGGATCAAAACCGAAACTAAACCGTGGTAAGAAACTGAAAACAATCCAAAATTCATTAAAAAACTAAAATTTGCATAGTTTTATATAAATTTGTATGGAAAACCACATCCAAGGGCGAAAGAATCCTGGAAACAGGGGTAGATGCAATCCGGATCGGTATCGGATAGGGATAACGATTACTAAAACCCATGGGGGTTGGGCAGTGACTGAGTGAGGGCGAAAGAATTCTGGAAACAGGGGTAGATCCGTAAGTACAATCCAATTCCATCCCTCAAATAGAAAACACTCCGCCGTCGGCCCCGGCGGCGTAGCGTCAACTAGTAAAAATCTGCGACTGCCTAATCAATCATTAATTCAAAGGCTTCTCTAACACTCTATACATACCAAACTTTTAAGCGCTTCGATCGTCACACACACACACAGAGTCCAAGGCTGTCAAAGATTCTCCTGTCCCACTCCTAATCCTTTACCAAAACGACACAACTCTAGTCACTCAATGTCTTATACATTATCCCATCCACTAACAGAGCTGAATGCCAGAAAAAATAAGAGAAGCGATCAGTACCAATCAAGTAATAATCAAAGAATGATCCTTGAATCATTCTTCTCTCTCCGTCGACAAAGCTCTTTCCCCTATTACAAGAAAGTTAAAGCTAAGGCTCCCATGGAGAAATCTCCGTCTCCCAAAGGAACAGAATCGACAGATAGAATTAGCTTGTTTTCTTGCTGGGGTCGTCTCAAACTCATGAAGCTTTCATGGCGGAAAAGATGGAGCAGACAAAGAAGTGAAGGTTGCAACTTACTTTCCGTTGTCAAAACCAGTCCAAGAAAACCAGGTCTCAGTTTCAGGTACGACCCTTTAAGCTATGCCCGGAACTTTGATGAGGGTTATGGAGATGAAGATAATGAAGACTCCTCTCACAGGGGTTTCTCCTCTAGGTTTGCTGTTCCTTCAACAAAAGCGATTAGAGACTAGTTTTAAATAGTATCAAGAGGAGGGTTCTTGGGAAATTTTTACTGAAATTTCACTTGAGGATTTGTACTTTTTTATCGGTTCACTGCAAATATTTTCCATACTGAAATTCTTTCTTTCTTCCCCTCTTCTTTTCCACCTTCTTAATGTACACAAATATGGTTTGCTTCTGAATCGTTTTTCTTACTTTTTTATGGCAAAAGGTTTCTTTCCCATTAATCTCTTTATGATTAGCGAAATTGGCTTTTATGGTTTCCTCACTCATCCTCATTGAACTCGACCCTTTTTCTCAAATTTCATGACAGAGCATCCGCCACTGCTAGAATGAATAATCATCTAAAATTCCATTATTTCATAGTTATTTGATTATATTCAATCAAGATATCTTAATTTAATCCAATATAAGCTGGATCCAATTATTTAATTAGTATCTTGATTTATCGTGGTTCTTACACATTCTTTTGTATATATTAGAATTAAAAATATTTACTACCTTCCCTCTCCCACTTAAGTAGATGATTAAAGGTTATTGTTAAGCACTATGGAACCAGCTCATTACTTGAGAAACTTTGCATAATTTGAACCTATTGTATATTGATTTGAACCAGGACATTACTTGTGAAAACTATGCAAATTTTGGAACTACTGCCTACTGATTTGAACCAGGCCATTTAGAGTTATGTTTCAACAAATTAGAAAATTTTTATTGACTCAAAACAAGAACAAATGGAATGAATTACTTATGGTTTTATAACATAACAACCTAGAGGGCACACCTGGTCAACGGTAAGATTGCTCCATTGGAGCCTAGTGGTCGTGTTCAAATTGGGAACCGCCTCTATGCGAAGCAAGGGTAAGGCTGCGTACATCATGACTCTCGGGAGCTGCCTCATGCACTAGGATGCACTATAACATAACTACCTTCTGTGTGTGTGTGTATAACTACCTTCTGTGTGTGTGTGTGTGTGTGTGTTTTTCTGTGGAGTGTTTGTGCAGGGTGTTTACTTGGAAAGTACCAAGCCAAACATTCTCAACTTTCCTTCACCACAGGGCTCAAGGATGCTCAGACGGGACCCAGGGGTGTTTCGACCCCATATTAGGGTGTAATCAAAACCCTAGGATGGTGGGTAAACACTCCTCCATGGTGGTGGACAATTTTCCCCAACATTCAAAATGAAAAAGTAAAGAGCTGAATTGATTGAAACTGTCATATAATTCATTTAGATACCAATCGAATCCAAAATTCCATTCGGAAGCTAGTGTCACAGCACCAACTCCAGGATCCTTTGCTCTTATATATCTCGATTGATGAGCAATGGGACTGCCTTCTTGCATGTAACAGTTTTTTAACCATAAAAGTAATTGTTGAACAAGAGACGAACATTGCAAATGTCAACTCTTGAACCCATATGGATTCAAAGCTTCAAAGTCATAGATCAATTATAAATATAGAGGTCATGGGCATTACTTCCAATCTCAAATCTAAAAATTAAATTACCTTTCAAATGGTTCTTTAGTTGTCTTCAACTTCCTAATCTCAACTTAATTTAATTCATGTGTACAATGATTTGATAGCTTACTAAAATTGCAGAGTAAAATAGAGTAAAGAAATACATACATATTGACGGTAGAGAGAAGGGGAGCAGAAGAAGAGAATTTTTGGTTAATAGTTCTTCAGTAGGCAGGACAGCCATCAACCACCACACCCTTGGCAGTGGGGCAAGAAGCCAAATCACAGTGTTCTCCTTCCGAACCCCACCAAGTGATAGATTTATTCTCCATTGTCACTGTGAAGTAAAGAAGCACAGCCATGAAAGCCAACCCAGCATCTAGAGCTGCGGACAGAACATAGTTATATCTTTGCCACCATTTCTTCTGGTACCGGAATACAAAGAAATTGAAAATTGTCCCAACAAAGATCCACGAATTGTAATTCATAGCCGTCGCTGGTGGCATCAAAGCAGTTGCTCCTAGAAGGACTGGAAGGTTGATTAAAGGAATCCAGGACTGTTTAGGGAATGCTTTGTGCAAAAGCCAAACCAAGACAGGACCTAAGGCACCTCCTATGAAGAACCAATTGAGTGCTTCATAGTTTCCAAGTGTACCAAAAATCCTTTTGGGTCCGGCCAGACCCCAAATGACTGATGCATCGAAGAAGACACGGTCGTTTGGACATGTCCATGGACTGTTGGGAGGGAGAAGGTCATCGTTGCAAATGTTAGGGATAGAATGCAGTAGCCACCATGCCACAATGATGTTGACTGTTCCAGCTATTACGGTCCCAATGAACTGTTCCAGAGGAAAACCAGTTAAAAAGAAAACACATTAGTTGACTAAAGAAAACTTCTAAATGAGTATATCTATCTATCTGCAATGAAAAGTTTACCTGAACTAAAAACATAGATCTTGGAGGTATCTTCATGTAGTGGCCTAATTTGAAGTCATTGAGGAAGGAGACAGCTTGTGACATGCTCATATAACCATATGTTTTAAAAACAACATTGGCAATTGGTCTTCCTGGTAAGATAATACCCATTAAATACTCTGTGATGATGTTAAGCCCCGGTGTCTGCAAAAGTAGGAGTATAAGTATTCAGCAATAGAGTTGTTAAAGGGTCCAACACGAAACCTTAAAGCATTAAGTGGAGATAGCTACTCAAGTATATGACTTTACCATATTCGTTGTGGCTGTTATGACGCTGATGGGAAGGGTGAATATGGAGGCAAGGGCAGCACCAAAGATGAGACCCCACCACGGCATTTGAACTTGATCCTTCAGCACTGTGCAAAGCACAAGAGAGACCACAATAGTTGCTGAAAGTAGCAGGTAAAACCACCATTGGGGTATGTCCTTGTACTGCTTCATTAATCTAGTATGGATATCCATCTTCCTCGTTTGAGAAGCACGGTATTGATGATAGATGTCCCTGTGAATCAATTCTTGATCAGCAATGGAGAACAGAAGAAGGATGTTAAAGTAATAATTAAGGAGATAGATAATTTGCTTATAATTCACCTTCCATAAAATAAGCCCACATGAGTGAGGGTGGAAGCTATAGTGGCGAAACCAAAACCATAGGTTAGAGCAAAGAACATGCTGAGATTGATCCGTCCTTGCTTTTCATATGAGGGGATATCAAGCTCAAAATTCTTGTTAACAATGGCTGATATGTTATATCGTTGGCCATTGGATTGGAACAAGTGAGAAGAGAATATGGGAAACATCTTGGCGCCATACAAGTCAAAACCCCAGTAAGCTATGGGCATGGCTAAGTAGAGGATCAAGACGTAACCGGCGAAGACATTAACGATGGCAAAGAAAGGACTGATTAAAGGGCTAAAGAGGAAAGAAGCCACTCCGGCCCAGTCTAAGGAGAATGCCCCAAGTCCTAGACCAGACATGCCTGAACCAATCTGCTGTGCAGTAACGGAGTTTTTGAATGCCCAGCAAACCCATGAGATGCTTGTCAGTGTTGGGAAGAGAAATCCAGGGAGAGTGTAATAGCAGAAGCTGCAAACGAATACAATGGAGAAGAACTTTGCCCTTGACAAGCGAACCTCTTCTTTCTCATGCAGAGCCCTGTATATAGCAAATTCATTCACATAACACAGCTCAAAGTACAGAGATTAATTTGGACGAATAGTAATTTTTTGTCTCAGGCCTAACAACGATTTGATCCTTCTCATGATTTGTATAGCCCATAAGGCTATAAAATATTTAGCAAACTCTAACATCTCTCAGACATTGATGTATTAAGTCTTTTAAATTAATCTATTCTTATCCTTTCTACCAAAAATAAAAAATAAAAAATAAAAATGGAGGAATAGTAAAGAAACAATGGTACTAGTCCGCACTCCCATGCCCAGAGACGACCCTTAGTTTCAAAATCAGGCTATGAATAGAGTGCGTGGAACAGGTTCTTGTATGATCTAATTCACACATATGGAATCCACTATAGGACTTTTCCTTGTGTGGATTCCATATGTGTGGATCAATTCTGTACAAGATTGATTCTCTGATCCGTTCTCTGAATAGACGCCCCTAACCAAGGACTGCATCTTGAGCATGGAACATATATGAGAAATTTATTAGAAAATGATTTTTAATCGAAAGTAAAGGCAAAATTGTCTCATTTAGTTCGATTCAGCTGATTCATGTCGGTTTTAGTGCCAATATCAATGCAGATAACAACATACAAACAACAATAACTTAATGCATGAGGCTCATGTTATTGCAGGATCTAGAAAGGACAAATTTATACAATCTTACCCTCTGTTTTGCAAGAGAAACTGTTTTTAAGTTATGAATCTGTGACCTCTAAAAAGCGAATGGACAAGGCACATGCGGAAAGAAATAATTAATACGAAAAAGAAAACATACCGGAAGAGAGAAACTTGAACGAGAGTACTGGGCCACCACATATGGGCCGGTTCAACCACGTACTTTCTTAGTAGCCCCGCAAAACCGTATCCGAGTACCTGCTCCATAGGCAAAATATATTAGATCAAAGATTACATAGTGTGAGCTGAAATCTTATATAATTTAGTAATTGACAATTATAATTACCGTATGAGAGTCTTAATCCTTTACTCTGGAATTAGAAACTTAATCTGTAACTAGAAACTTAATTCTAGTGTAAAAGGGCAATAAAGTAATCTCACTAACTTCTTTTCCAAATTTGGGCTATAATAAGATTTACCAATTAAGTGAAAAAAAAATAACTGAATCTATCTTTCTCATCCCCTGTGAAAAGACATTAATACCCCTGATTTGAGGGAGGAGAGAGAGATGGACACAGGAGTGTGGGCCCAGACAAAAAACCACTTCCAGTTCCATATATATATATGGGAGAAGCAAGGCCCGTGGACTTCACTGCTGGACTCTTTATAACTTTAGTAATTGACAACTGGAAATCTAGAATTACCTTGTGACTTTCTATCTTTATCTCAAAAAGAGAATTAGAATCCTATTCCAATATTAAATGAATCTCTCAACCACATTCCATCATATCTTCTCAAACCAGCTGTAAATTCATGGAAGTCTCATGGGATTCCAATATTCCAACTTCCCCAAATCCAGATTCAGTAACAGTAAAAGAAATTAACAAGTTTGAAATAGACGACAAACCTGTGTAGTGATAATGAGTAACCAACCGGCGATGAAGGAGATGTTCCTATGATAGAAAACCTTAACAATGTTAACAATGCCGACGGCGTAAGCAGTTCCATTGCCGAAAGCGCAACCAGCGTTGGCGAATATGGTGATGAGCACATGTTCCTTCATATTAAAAGGCCCTGGATTGAAAGAGAATTCCTTCGACCCAAACCCAGGAATCCGAAACTTGGAACTGGGAATTACAGAAGCCATGAAATGGCCGATGGGAAGAGTGGCTACTTGAACTGTGATCTGGGTTATGTAAAGGGGTTCTGTACGGTACGAGAAGAACTGGTTCAGGAAAGAGAGAAGAGCACAAGAAATTATCCCTAGAAACCACATTCGGAAAGTCCATACTGGAAGGGATGGGTCGTCGGTGTTGGTCACCGTCAGGCGGACTTGTTCGACTGGCGATAACTCATCGTCGTCTATCCTCTCCTCTTCCAAGTCTGCTTCCTTACTCTTCATCTCCTTCCCCTTCTTAGGCACCGACGTATCTATCTCAAAAACACTACCCATGGAGAAGGGAGAAGAAAAAGATTTCGAGGAGGATCGCAGTAAAGAAAGACGAGAGGAGTATATATAAATAGGAATAAGGGCAAGTAGTTGAAAAGCTGGTGTAACCCGACTATCTATTTTTAGCAAATACTGGAGAAGAGATGTCCTCCTCCGTTTAAACTAATGGACTAGTAATGCACGACGATTCCTTTCCTTGCCTTCGAATCACAGACTAACGTGGTCTAAATACGTCCACCAAAAAAAAAGTGTCTAAATACATTAATAGTTATTGAGGGTATTATTGTCATAAAATAACAAATCTTCATGATTCCACGAATTACTAAAAATCTCTGATTCCGTTTGATTACGGCAGATTTTAATTTTTCTATTTTATTTTTTTATGTGCCAAGAAACGATTTATGAAATTGTAAAAAAGTGTTTGATTTTTTTGTTTCTCAAAATGTTTTCAAGAGTGCAGTTGGATCCAAGACATGAGTGAAGGCACGACATTGTATGTATGCAACTTACGAGTGAAGGCATGACGTTGGAGTTGCAGGTATGCTTCGTGGAGATGAGCTTCAAAAGGATAAAGGCAATCTGAATCTGCGAGCTTCGCACAACCATGTTGGAATCACCACATTTGGATAGTGAGAAGTTTTAACTATGGGTTGGGGTTGGGGTCAGGATAGGTCGAGTGAAGTATCAAGTATTTTCAAAAATGATGTCTGTTCCACTTGTTTCTAGAAACAGAAAAATAATTCTGACTTGTTTCTCTATTCTTGTTTTTAGACACATAAATAGGCATAAATTTTTATTTCTATTTCTAAAAACAAATGAAACGAAACAGAAAAATCAAACGGTTTTTGGGGTGTTTATCCGTTTTCGAACACAAGAAAAAAAAGGTTTAACGTAGAGTTTTTCTCAATCAAATGGGCCCTAAGAGTTTGCTTACAACAAGTTTGGTGCCAATTGCTCATGATTTATTTGTGTTTGTAGGTGGTAGAGTTTCTCTCAATTGCTACCCCCCAAAAAAAAGTAAAACGTAGAGTTTCTCTCAATCGGCATGTCTATATAAATAGGATGAGGAGCATTTATTTTTGTTATGTGGTAGATTGAATTTAGTTAAAATTTTGGTGATAGGTAGACCCAATCTCAAGACAAACAAAAATGCTAGGTATAGAACCAATGCGAACGACTGAGACTGAGATGCATAGATATGCATACGAAGATCAACTGATAAAATTTGGGTCGAAAAAGTTTTACATGTGACCAATTTAGACTATTCCTTTTTATATCCAATGTTCAAGATGTTTATATCTCTCATCCACATGATACAATTAGCTAGAACTGTGTGTCCACCTATCTTGATAGATGTATATGTGGAGAGAAACTTTTGTGCATAAGTAAGTGAGTCTTGATTTAACATAAAGTTATACAATTGTCTTAATCTTCAAACATGGAATGGAGATTCTCTTTCCCATCCCCTCCTAAAAAAACACAATATATATATATATATATATTTATATATTATTATTATTATTATTAGATAGAATGTTCATATGAAATCCCAAAGGATTTTTTTTTTCTCCAAATCCTATTCTTTAAAAGATTTATAATCAACTATTAAATTTCAAAGTATAGGTAAAGAAAAATCTACAAATTCAGACAACTGCTAACCTTTGGACTAATAATTCTAAGGGAAAAGGAAACATGGGTCGCCATTATATAGAGATTCCAATACTTCCTTTTCGCATAAGAAACAATGGATTCTGTTGCTGCCAAAAAACGCCGCTAGTCGGACCTGCACAAACACAGACGACGGAGGCCTGGAGCTTTGTCCGGGGTTAGTCCTCCGACGCTCAAGTTAGGGTCGGCCGCACAGTTCAGTAAGGGAGTAATGGTGAGGGTATCAGAGCTTATCTTCTTCCTTCCTCTCGGCCTCCTTATATCCTTCTTCGGGGCTACGGTTTCCTTCTTGTCTTTTCCTCTGTCCTTCTCCCATACGACTGTCCTTCTTGTGGGGAATATTCCTCTCATGTAAACGACGTGATCCCGCGTGCTTGAGTGATCGAGCGTGATTGATTTCTTGGAACCCTTATCTGGTGGCAGACACGTGTCTCAGAGGCGACACGTGTCATTTCCCCCACCGAGAGATCAATTTGGTTGTATCAGATTCAAATTGACTTTCTCTCTCCTTTTCTAAGTAGCAACCAAATTCCTTCTTACAATCGTGTGGCCTTCATTGGGGCTTTTTTTTTTTTTTTTTTTTTTTTTAAGACAGGAGGGGTATCCGATTTTAGGTTGACTAAATCCCCCCGCACCACGTACGAATCAGGAACTTGCGAAGTTTTGATCATGAGATCTCACTTCTCGGAGCGGAGTCTCATGTCCCCTCCAAACCAACTATGCTAATCCCTTGAGTTAAGCGTTCAATCGTTTTGTAATTTTCTCAAAGGATAACAATTCTGAACCACAGAATCCAGATAAAGAATGTCCCTTGTTCCTATTAAATTCCAAATCAGTAGTGACCTTGGGCCATGAGACATGACGCCATATGCTGATGACGGAACCTTTGAGTTAATGATCTTTAAGAAGTTGATGGACCGTAGCCCAAATCTGCGATGGGGTGGAACATTCCTCAATTCTCAAAGATTGTTGAGAGTAAGAGGAGTGAAAGGGACAAGAAGAGGGAAGATACATTAAATATACACATATAGGGGTGTCAAAAAAACTCAGTCAACTGGAACCAGCTCTAGCCTGCCCTGAGCCCAAATAGGGTTTGGGCTGAGATTTCAGCCCATAGGATGGGTTGGGGTTAAGATTTTCAGGCCCAAGGCAGGGTTGGGCTGGGCCTGGGTTGGGGCCCAACCCAATCATGTGTATTAAATATATAATCATATAAATATGCTAACAATTATTAATGCGTACTCATAGAAAAAAGTTTTTCATTTTTCACAATCTACAATATACAAAAACTCTGGTCTTTGGACTTTGGAATGCAGATCAAGCAACCAAGTGACAGATAGTATTGGGTTGGATTAGATGAGGTTAAACCTAGCCCAATCAGGGTCCATCAGGGCTGGGTTGGGTTGGGCCTGAGCTGAGATATCTCAGCCCGACCTAGGGCTGGGCTGGGCTGGGCTTGGGTTGAATTAAGAGACCTTAGAAAACCTAGTTCAACCCGGCCCATTGACGCCCCTACACACATATTCATGTGACAAGAGTTAATTTAATGAATTTTTCGTCCTCGCTCTTCAAATATAAACTATACATAAGCATGTTATCAAAACTTTCATACTTTGTTCACAAATTTGAAATTACCTTACCCTCTATTGACACACATGGTCAAGGAAATACTATTTCACCATGGGGTTGAGTAAAAATTGGTCTAATTTCCATTCCCTTAAAAATAAAAATAAAATTTATGAACCAAATTTTTAATCACTGACAATGAAGAGAATCTCTTCATTCATTAGTTTTAGCATTCATATGGGATTTTTTCTTTTCTTTTCTTTACTTATCTTTCTCTTATTTATTTATTTTTAGGGTGCAAATGTGGGATTCTCCAAACAATAACGTGGTTCAAACATTCTTATCAGGCCAGGTTATTTTGGCATCCTATTTGAAGGGATTCCTTCATGGTATTTTGCACAAAGTTATTATTCTTTCCTTTTTATATTTAGATTTATTAATTTCAGTTAGATTGTTTGACAATTAAAGTTTTTATTCATCCATGGCAATATATTGAAGGTTTGAAACGTGCTTATCTATTTATTGACATAATGATGGTCATTGCTTAGGAATTCCTCTTTCATCATTGCTTAAGGTTATATATTAATGTTAAGAAAATAAAATAAAAAATAAAAAATTATTAATTTGAGGAGATAGATAAATATATAAATCAATCATTGTGTCATTATATTTTTTTATTTTTTTCTTAACATCCAAACATAGCCTTAAAATATAAACATGGGAAAAGGAAAGCAACATAATCGAGTAGCCTTAAGGCCAAATACAGGGCCACACAAAATTACCATACTATTCTTACTTAAATAAAAAACCCCAAGCAAATTGATGCCCATATATGTGTTCGCATGGATTGAATTTCTTTGTGACATAGCAAGGTGTTTGACGTGCATTCAATAGTCAGAAAAGTTTAGGCACGAAGCCCAAGGCTGTTACACGAAGCCCAAGGCTGTCACACGAAGCCCAAGACCTTTTTTAGCATTCAACACCCTGTTATGCAACAGAGGATTCAAGTCCGTATTTGCATTGGCCCCATGTTGGTGCATAGCCATGTGGCCAAGTAGGGACCTCTTGGCATTAAATATAAGACAAAATGTTCTTTATTGGAGAAAGTGAAAGTGAAGGGTTGACCCACAAATCTAAGGTTAGCATTGCCCCCTTATTACTGGTCGTCATGCTTTGGTTTCATAGCGGCTGGATGGGCAGGGTTAGGATTGAGATCTTCAACTTGTGAAGTGGGCCAAGGGTGAGAAATCCCAGCCTAAGCTAAGGCTGCACTTTGTGAAGTTTAGGTTTCAGGCCCAGTATTAGCCTTATTCATTCTTAGGTGGCCCTAAGCCCCTAACATCTACCAATGTCAAGTTTCACCGGTAAGAGAGTTGGCCATATGATAAAATAAAGGCCTCAGGTTCTTTTAAAAATTGTTCATCTAAATAGATGACTGAAAAGATAAAGCAATAAGTCAATAGAACAGATCTATTGCATGTACAAGTCAGTGATCAATACTTATCCTTTTTGTTTTCAAATATATGTCAGTGATCAACACTTATCCTTTTTGTTTTCAAATATATCTTTCTTTATCTTTGTAATGGCATAAATTGAGACAAGTGTTGATCGCTAATTTGTACGATCAATAGATTCTATCTCTATATATGCTGGTTAATCATCGATATGTTGAATTTATCAAATTCTTCGTAAATAGAAGAGATATTCAATAAGAAATCTATTTCTCAAAAAAGGAGAATATCAAGTGGGAATCAGTTGACCATAATTGAATAAAAATCCAAATTTGGTGGTATTTTGTAAATTATTAACAAATAGAGTTACATAGTATTATTATATTTAAAAATATTTAATCAAAGTTTTACGTCCAATCCATAGTTGAGATTTCACGATTAAAAAAATATTCAACAAATTAGAAATTTTTAATAGTATTAATTTTCACACTAATTAATATGTCAATTGTATTGTTAAGTGGAAATACCAAGAACTAAATTATTTAATCAATATATAGGTTATATTTTACTTCGTACTTAGGGTCGAGAGATTGGTAATCTTTTTTTTTTTTTTTTTGTTGGGAAAGCCCAAGTTGAATACATAATTTTTTATTGGGTTTCTCAAGTGGGTTGGATTGGACTGAGTCCAGACTTGAGACCACGTTGGGTTAGGTTTCTGGTTTTCAAAAATCCAACCCAACACGCTGAGTTGCATTCCCTGGGAGAAGTTCCTCCATTTGAACTATTCTTTTTTTTTGGGGCAAACGACCGCATCTATTCATGGATTCTTCAATCCTTCGCAGGTCGCAGAATCGTTGCTCCGAACGATACGTATTCGATTCGAAGTTTCGAACTAAAAAATGACGGCGCTCTTTGTTGCAGATGTAAATCTGTTGAGAGAGAGAGAGGAAATAACGGATCCTAATTCGATGGTTTATAGGGAATACCTGGTTTCACTCCTCATCTTTCTACGCAGCTATCTATAAATTCGCCACAACCCTAATAATGGACAAATTGGAAATTAATGAACAGAAGTTTCCACTCAGTTCGTTGGGTTCCTCCCTTGTCGTTGTTGGGTAGTCAGTCGTTTGGATAAATTGATGTTCTATCGAGACGCAACGTAACGAGGTGGTGTACTTGGTCAACAAAGAATTGAATAATATTAATAATTTAGTTAGACTTTTATGAGTTTATCTCTGATTTGAAAAAGATGTGAGAAGCATCGAAGTCCGAAGATATGCACGAGGGGAAATTGAAATCTTCCCTTCTGGATCGTTGAGCGAGCAAACAAGTCAATAAGGGCAAAATTTGATACAGGGCTCTTCTTTCTTCTCTCTCTTCTGATTATTTTGATTGGGTTTTGCGGATTCTCATTGTCATTTCTTTTAATTCATGAAGAAGATTTGCTAGTTTTCGAGGAGGAGATTGGCTTTGATGTGGTAAGTGCTTTCTTTTTTTTCCGTATGCTTTGTATAGATTTGATGTATGCTTGTAATGGTTGTCGTCGGGAGGTTGAATTGATTATGAAATGTTTTCCAGGGCTGATGAATTGTGATGATTGAAGTTCGACTGAGTTGTTTTTCAAGGTTAATAATCCCTGGGGTTTCGCTCATTTGATTGAACATTCTCGCACGGATTTCTGATTTTCAGAGCTGAGTTTTGGGGATATCCTCTCTCCTCACCCTAAAATCTGACGGAAGAGGTGGGAGTTTGAATTTAAGCGGAGGAAAGGCAATTGGGGAATTTAAAAAATTCGATAATTTATGTTTATTAATATACAGATCATTCGAGAAGCAATTGAAGCATATTAGGGTGTTAAAGTATCTTTGATATATAGATACATGGAGCTTGAGGAAGAAGAGCCGAGTGGCGAAGGCGAGGTAGAGGAAATGGACCAAGTGATCTCCAACGGAACTCCCGTCAAGGTAACCCGAACCCATTTTCCTGGTGCTGTGAGAAAGAAAGCATATACATTTGATGGGTTGGGGAGTTTCTTCACCAGGGAATGGGATCTTGCTGAAGGAAGAGGCAACGAATTTTGTTGGTATCATGTGGAACTTCCAAAGGGAAATCAGAAACAAGCATTGTCTGCACAATACCTTATTGATGTCCTTTGCCCTCCTTTGAAACTTCAAGACATCCTCTCACTTGTCAGTAATGGGCCCTTTTGTGGGCATGTTGATGGAGCACTTGTCTTTAGGGTGAATTCACCTGGTCCTGCTTCGAGCAATTTTACTCTTAGAATTGCTGCAAGAATAACTGAGAACTCATTGATTACTGTGTCTTTGGGTCGTGTTCCCAGATTGGGATTCTCCCCAATGGGTCAATCTCTTCTTTCAGAAATCCCTAGTGTGGAGAATCCCAATTTGGCTAGAGGAGAGGAGGAGGGGGATGCCATTGTAATTAGGGAACATGTTCTGGAGTTCCTATTAACGATGAATCATTCTGAGGAAGCTGATAATCCGGTTCCACGCACTCTCTCAAATCTTGTTATTCATGTAATTGACACACATGTGGATCACATCCAAGACATAGTGACCAAGCTTGAGATTGAGTTGGATGCAGTAGAACTCGAAGTGGATAAAGGTAATTGCCATATAATAATTTGTTTGAATAGTCTAATTTCCTTCTCTAATTATCTTCCCTTTTCTTACCACTCTGAGTGGTTCATTTTTCTTTTTCATTTTAAAATTTTTACAAGGAAAACAGTAATTTTTAGTTTTAAGATGGCTTTGGATTCTTCACTTTGAGTTCTTGATGTTTTATTGAAAGAGGTTGTATATTTCTGTTTTTCTACAATCCCTGAGGGGTGGAAGTTGGTTGGGTTTAAGTTGGAAAGATATGTAGGGCAACCTCAGGTTCCCTTGGGTGCTTATTTTCTGCAGAATTTAAGTTTTTAAGCCAGTGATTTGGAAGGATTTGATTTGGTGGCCCTAAGGTTGAGTATTGTAGAGTTTCTGGTTGTGATAACTGAGGGAAGTCAAGCATATCAGAATTTAGGTTTTAGTGTTTTTGTATTGTCAGAGTTTTGGGTTCAAAGTGATGGAGGGAAACTTGAAATGGAAGATGGAGATGTTACTTGGGGGAACTCAGCATTCTGTAGGTTTTCACTAGAAACACAAGAAGAAGAGAAAGAAGGAAGAAAAAAAAAAATTACAAAACAAAACATTTGGATGCAATCTCATCAGTGAAGGGGATTGTTGGACCCTGACCATCACAGAGGACTGTCACTCCTAAACAAAAGAAAAGGTTATGTTCCTTCAGAACAATAAATTTTAACAAGAAAGGTAAACTAGGAATGCAAAATATAAAATGCAAACTATTTTAAGAGATAGTAGTTACAATAAATTGGGATCACATGTGAGTCTTAGAGTGGCTTGTTAAGAGTGGCCTTATTAGTGGATCATGAGGTATTGAGTTGAAGTAGTGCAATCACATTTATGGTTGAGGGCAAACTCATGGTTAGACTTTAGAGCTCATCTAATTGCTCTGAGTGACACTGTGTACAGATGAGATACTATGTGCAATGGCAGTTATATAAGACTTCAAGTGCACCTGAACCTATGTAATTTTCTGTAAAACATGATTAAAAATAATGAGGAGGTGAGGGAGGATGACAGCCATGAATATTTATCTAAAAATCAGATTAAGAGTAAGAGTAGAGCCTGGGTTAAAAAGCTACAGTTTGAGAAGGAAGAATAAGTGAGATGAGGCAATAAAAAACGGAGAGAAATTAAGGGGTTAAGAGTACTTCTCAAGGTTTGCAGAGACAATAAACAAGATCTGACGGACAGAGAAAGAAGGCTAGAAAATGAGGTGGATATAAGATGGAAGTGGAAGAATTATCACTTCTTGACAATTTATTGGAGTGACACCAATTATAGAAGGAATCACAACCTAAAAGAAGAAAAAGAAACTTCCAATAAAAAACCAACCCACATGCAGTCACTACGTATATTGTGTGGGGGCTGTTGGGGGGCTTCTTTTTTTTTTTTTTGCGGGGGGGGGGGGGGTGGAGCTCATTCACTCAATTAATGGTGGCATCCTGTACAATACAGGATGGGACCTCTGTTCTTTTTGTTATTCCTAGAAAATTCAGAGTAAAACCTCTCTACTGTACAGGATGGGACCACTGTTCTTTTTGTTATTCCTAGAAAATTCAGAGTAAAACCTCTCTACTGACTTTCCTTTTGTGATAATTACTCTTTAAATGACTATTTTATAGATCCAAGGATATGACTTCTAGAACCCCCTGAACCTTTCCTAAAATTATAGCCTTTTTGCCCAAGTAGTTAGAACCTGGGTTTGCTCTTTTGTTTTTTCAACATTAATATGGATGGGTCCTAAAACTTGTTGGTTCCCAAGTTAAGTTGCTGAATACATAGGTTGCTGAATTATGTCCCTGTTAAGTTCCACTTATGTTTTGTCTTTTAAGGCTTCAAATGCTTGTGAAAGCCCAAATGAATTGTTCAGATTCTTGTCTACGTACCATTTGAAATATCTAAAATGAGATCATGGTGAGAAAGTGAGATGCCCATGGTACTTTCTTATGCTGTGTGTAAGGTTTTCTCTTTAAAGTGGAACTAATAACCAATATGGATTGTTTCATATGCCCACATATCAATGCATCATTCTTTCCATTCTTTCCAATCGACCACACAGGCATTGATTTCTCTACGAATGTTTAGACCATACCAATATGATTTGACTTACTCATCCTTTCTGTTTGTTTCTCTGTTTTGAATGTGAGACAGTTAAGATAGTACACATGACTTCATGGTCATTGCACTACGTAAATGAATCACCAAATTATGCTACAGAATGAGCTGCAATGTGTGAGGTTGGAGTGTGGAACCAGGGGCCATCCGATCCATAAAAGGTTTTGCGGGCACACAAGAATCACAGTAGCATAACTTGATTAGTTAAATGGAAAATTTGATTTGAAATTGAGGTTAGAAATTTCTTTGACTTCTCTTAATCATATGGGTGTTGAAATGCAACTCTCTATTTCATCATCTTTTCAGATTCGGATCTGAATTTTTCATTGGGCTTTTGATGCAGTTACACACTTGGTCTGTAGGGGTAGTTAATGGATAATTTTGTATTTTCATTCTTATTAGCTTGTAGGAAGTTAAGAGTCTATTAGATTTGGATTTTGTTTTTAGATTACGATAGAATTGTTTTTCAGTTTCCTAGTCTTAGTTGGTTTACTGGCAACTTATATATGTATCCCTAATCCAATTAGGCTGAAATTCTGTGAAGTGTTCACAAATTAAAGTGTGATCCCAATCATAGAGTTCGGGAACAGAATACAACCACTGTGATAAGAGCCAGATCCTCAAACAGAACTGAGTTCTGTTTTACCGACAGGACATGTTTCAGAGGATTTTTTTATCAAGCTTTGATTGCTGGGTTGGGTGTTGGTTGAGAAGTTTCAAGAGACCTATGTGTTAGCTACCTAATCCCAAAGTTTTAGCTTGATTGCAATCATAGGAGAGAGTTGTCTCCATCAAAAGTAGAGCCTGTTCTTCCACCTCTTTTGCTGTCTAGAGGTAGGAGGAGAAAACTTCTGTTATTTGCAATCAAACCCTTATGTTGGTGATTCACAGAACACCCCTTTTTTTTTTAAGTTGCAATTGATTTCTCGTAGTTCCTTTTCTGAAATTATAGAAAAGCCCATTTCTTCCAGACTATTCTCAAATTGTCCTGATTCCTGTTTTCTTACCAAAAGGGATCCAGAACTTCAAAATATTACAGAAATGCCTGCTCGAAGGGGATGGTTAAGTGTTATTAGGTATTACCATTATTCTAGGGTTTTCTTTGGTATATAGTGAACTATGGTTAATATTATAATTAGTAGGTTTAAGTCATGTCCTTAATTGTACTTGCACATCTAATTTTTTGTAATACAGTGTGGGATCGGCTAGAAGAAGCTAGAAGATTATTCTAGCCGAGACTTCTTCTTCTTCTCTCTCTCTGTTTCGTTCTCTCCTTTCTCTCTTTGGTTCTTCTTCTTCTTCTTTCTCCCTTGGTTGCTGTTTTGTCAGGGTTTTGGTACTGTTACAGTCACAGTCACAAAGGTCTGTTGTTTTTTCAAATGTTGCAAAGCATCTATTCTGCCATGTGGACAGATGATATGTTCTGTCCAACCGTTGGATAGAGAGCACATGGCCTAGATTAGTCACATGTCAAATTTCAGTGTCTAATTCAATCAAATAACTTGTTTTATATTGGCACATGTCCCGTGTATGCCCATGCATGTGTACCAGTACACAAGAAGGCGGGCACCCCCTCTCTTGACTTGTGCCACTTACTAAAAGAGACACCCTTGAAACCGTGCCAGCACCAATCCACACAGAAACTATTGACTCCCACATCCCAACTCCAATGTGATCACCAACTACAACCAGCCCCAGAAGGCCAGAACTATAAGCATGCCAATCTCCTAATCTGGCATCTGAACAGGTTACAGTGTGTTCCCTCCTCTGCCTTCCTCTCCGCCTCTTGCAGTTGCAGCTACACCTCCCCTGAACTCTGCACTTGTCATGGGTATAACCCACAATTTTAATCAAAGTACAACAAACTTGTATAAAGCATTGAATCAAGAGTAGAAGAGATGAAAGTTGTCCTAGACAATTGCACCATAGTGATGTGAGCTGTAAAACTGTAAAGCTACAAAAAAGAGGATACACTTTTGAGTGTCATTTTGAAAATTGGTACTTTCAAAAATGTGTCAGTTGTGGATTGCTTAATTGCATTACTGCCAGTAATGCAAGTCCAGTGATCTGCCTTTTCAAATTGGGTAAATGAGGCACTTCCCCTCTTTGGTTGGTTTTTTTTTTCCTGGGTAAAATCTTTGGTAATTTTCTTATCACTATATTATCCTTCCTTATATAAGGAGGGATTAGTAAGGAAGCTGTGTGTGTCACTTGCCTTCTTTAGTTACTCTTTAATTTTAATCTATATTATATGCAGATTAGTTCTGTGAGAAGAATTGGTGAAGCAGTCAAGGACACCTCACTGAATGTGTAGTATAAATATCCAAATATTTCTTTCATCTTTCGTACGTGTCCTCTTTTCTTATGTGGTGACATCACAATGTTGTACTTGTTTCAATGATGGAGTGTGAATTTTTATTTTATATGAGTTTATGTGGTTTCTTTGTTTAAACGTCAAATGCTAACCTATTTCCCTCAACTGCAGGTGGTTTTTCCTTGAAGAAACAAATGCTGGATGACAGAAGATTTCCGAAAATGCATCTAAATTTACAGCGCCTCTTGCAGGTAATTTCATCTCACCAGACTTCTTCAATGATCAAAGAGGAAAATAAGGAATAATATTATTTTTAATAAGGAAATATTAGGTACTGGTGTGTAGGCAGAGTGGTATGGGACACATTGAGGGGCATTAGGTCACATACAGTTTGGCCCTATCAGAGATCATATATAGGTAATAAAAAAAATGTGATAAGAGGGGAAAGATTACTATACCTATATGAGTCAATATTACGAATGAGAATTTTATTCTGGTGGGGTTTGGGTCCCATTTAATGAAATCAAGCATTGTTTATTTATCTTCCCTCTGGACCCACCCCCCTCTCTTTTTTTTTTTTTTTTTAATATAAAATTTATTAAGAAGAGAGAAATACATTGCTAGTGTGCAACAACAACAGCACCAGTCGGCTCTGCTTGGGGACTGTCAACAGGAACAGGAACTACATAAAGGGAAAAAGTATCTAGATAAAATGTCCTAGAAGCCCCCATCCTAGTCAACTCAACTGAAATTGAATTTGGCTGAAATGCAACCTCCGAACAAAAGAAAATTTTTGTTAGCACAGTAGGATGATTTATTTTAGTCATCAGATAATAGTTTAAATTTATCTAAGCATTGCTGTATGAGTTTGGTCTGTAGTTTAAATTTGCTGAATTTCAGGTGATTGCATATGGAGAACAAGTGTTTCCACGTGTTAGAGAAAAATGTTCCACCAAAAGTTGGTTTGGCAGCGAAGACATTGTTTCTCTTGAAGAGATGATTGGACGTTTGAGGAGGCTAAAAGAGAATGTTGGTTTTATTGCGAATCGTGTAACAGCAATACAAGCTGGCCTTGACAGTTGGCAGGCAGAGCAAATTAATAAGAAGCTTTACTACCTATCCTTCCTTTCATTGATATTCCTTCCTTTGTCCATCATCACTGGAGGTACAGTTTTATTTGTTTTAGTCATTAACGAAAGAGTTTTTAATATAACATTTATGTAAGACTTTTTATAATTGGCGACTATGTAATACCAATTCCTTCCTTGGGGTTGAACAGTATTTGGGATGAATGTGGGAGGCGTTCCTTGGACAGGGCAAGATGACCCTACCATAAAAGCTGGATTCCGCAATGTCATGATTCTTTCTGTTGTAGTGCTGCTGCTCTTACTGCTTTGCTTTACTTTCCCTGCAATCTATGCCCGTATAGCTGCTTGGAGGAGACAGAGAGCTCTGAGGAGGAGCTGGTCCCTAAACAGGAAGTCTTTCCTAAAGAGAACGGTAAGAGGTGAATCTCAAGACAGGGTGGATGGTTACTCCCGCATATGAAGAACTATACAAGCTTCTTGGTAGGCATTCCTCTTTTACTTCATGTTTTCATTTATGATTTGCGTAACTTGGTTTGATGAGGAAAATTTTTATTCCACTAAGATTTTTGGGAAATTTCTAATTTGTTTCTTTTTTCCACTTGTGAAGGTTTGATTACACTGTTTCTTGAGCAACTTGTATGGGCTTAGTGCTTCCAGACAACCTTCCTGGACCAGTGGAAATTTGTCCACCTCAAATAGAACCACCAGCAGTACAGATAGACTGAAGCTTCGAATTGTTTACTGGAGCCTGTCATTCTTGTCAAGTACTCATGAAGGGGAGGCTTTCTGTCGAAGATGCGGCTTGTCCATTGAAGCTTTTGTATAATCTTAATTCACTTCATTTTTTTTTTCCTATATTATTCTTTTTGTTGGATTAGCCGAATTTGTAGACTGATTATAATCCAAATACACATTAACTTGGTAGTTTCAGGCTGATTTCAATGGCTTTTAATATCCTGTCCCATTCTCTAGGATGCATTTATGTAACTAGAAAACTCCATTCATTGCTTTTGTATACCAAATTTGAATCAGTCAGATTTTAGATATTCTGGAGCATCTGCATGAGGATACATATTGAATTCAAGAATGATTGAAAATAAATGTAAGGTTGATGGGAATTGTTTCTATGGATTACATTTTTCACTGATGGTGCCAAACCTTGCAGACCTTCCATGCTTGTCAAACTGTGCTACGTTTAAGAATTTTGTATGAAAAGTGGAAATGAGTATTAAACAGACAAACTAGAGATTAAGAGGACTTGAGTTGGAGGAATCCCCTCACTATGAGCATCTGAAACCCATGATTGAATCCAAGAAAAGTATTTGTGACCATGAACAGTAGGATGTGGGAATTAATGATGATATAGAAGTCTAATAGTCACATAACCAGTAGAGAAGGAATGGATGCAGAAAAAACTTTCAAAAGAAAAAGAAAAATGTTGGCATCTGAAGCAACCTTGAATGTTGCATACTCAGGAAGCATCTATCTACGGGCCGATGAGTGATAAAGAGTTCATAATTCTAAAGGTAATGCCTGAGAGGTGTTAGATCTATTATATTATTGATATAGGTTGGCTGATATGGGCTGTACCCAATGGATTCAGCTCCTCTCCTGCGCGGTGATTGCTCAGGTCTTGTTCATTGCTACTTGTGTGATCGTCACATGTTCAAGTTGTGACCCAATGACTGAGGTTCTATTAACCAGAATAAAGGCGTACAAAAAGAAATCGAGAGTCATTGGATCATCGCTTGGATACGTGGCGATCACTTCTACTTATCATAATAGAGGCATGTAGAAAGAGGCGTTGAGAGTCATTTAATCACCACTTGGACAATTGCCGATCACCCAAATAGTTATGAACAAGACCTGAATGATCACCGCTTAGGAGAGGATCCGGATTCATACCCTACCATATCGGTCAAGGACTCAGGAATGAGTGTCAAGTATCAGCGATATTTATATGTATAACCAATATGGCAGATACCATACCGATACCTTGAATCGTGACTTGGAAGTGGGAGATACTCTCTCTCCCTTGAGTAATTGGAAACTCACCAACCTTCCACCCATTCTCATGTTCATAGAATCATAGTGCCTTACTAATGGTTAATTCATCTGCTAGCGTTCATTGGTCAACCCTTTTCCAATACTCTGTTTTTAATGCAAATTTTCTATTTTTATGGAAATTGTTTTTTATGCAGTTCGGCCTTAGTTTCCATACGAAGCATCCCAACCAGATAATAGGAGAGCTTAAAGACATAGTATCTAATACACATAACGAAATAAGAGGTTAGCGTTTGTTATTTCTCAGTCACCTCTTTTATTTTTATTTTATTTTTTGTTGGAATTTCTCAGTCGCATCTGTGGTTAAGAATTGTGAAGTTCTTGATAGGCCATGGGTGGTTGCTCTTGGGATGAGGCTCCTACACGTGGCTTTGGCTCTCTCCATTCTCTATCCTCTGCTTAAAAATCCTTCTTAGCTTTGGATGGCAATTATCCATATCCATTTCTATTTCCATTTCCTCTCCTCACATTTTTTTTTTCTCCTTTTAATTTAAAATTTTCTTTTCCTTGCATTTTCGGGAGGAAAAAAAAAACAAATTAAGGTGCCCAACTTGCCTTGTGTCACGATCAAATCATAGATAAGATGAACCTTTAATAAAATAAATAATGGAAAAAAACCCATTTTTATCGGTTTTTTCATTTGATCACTCTTAACAATCGGAGAATCGATTCGGTTTGATTTAATTTTTTGGTCGATTCAATCCAATGGATTCATTTTCTCTTAACGGCCACTAACTACCTCACCTTTGCGGGCCCATGAACGATTGAATGACGCGCGCTGCGGGACTTAAGAAACGAACACTGAAGCCGCGTAGTAGAAGAGAAGAGAGGGAGACGGAGACACAGAGTTTGCAGCGAAGAAGGTGAGATAGCAATGGCGATGGCGCTTCGCAGGCTCTCCTCTGCCGTAAGGAAGCCAATTTGGTCTCCCTTTCATGGAGGATCCTTCTACTACATGGTGTGCTTCTCCTCTCTTTTCTGCTTTTCTTTCTTCTTGTTATTATAGCCAAACCAATCAGCCGATGTTCTTTACGAGAGAGATATGTGAAGTTCAAGTTCATTTAAATCAAATCTAATCATCTTTACTTCTCTGTTGATCAGACTTCTTTGCCGAACGAAGCCGTTTACGACAAGGAGAAAACTCGTGTTACGGTTAGCCAATGCATTTCCCTGCTAATTCCCACCCCCCAGGGAATGAATTTGAACTCATAATTGTAGCTCTCCCTTTGAATGATCTGTTAATCTTGTACTTTACTTATTGTGTTCTGTTGATATCCTTTGATATGACTCTGTTTTGATTTTAACTCTCACTTGGAAAAACTTCATTCCAGTGGCCAAAGCAGTTGAATGCTCCGCTTGAGGTAATCGATCCAGTGATTGCTGATATTATCGAGCTTGAGAAAGCTAGGCAATGGAAGGTATTCTTTTTATTGCGTTGATTGTAGACTCTGTTTTTCGAATTTTGGATTTCATGTTCATATGAGCTTTTCCTCGTATCTTGGAAAGTTTATGTAGATTTGAGACGAATTCCTGCTCAAGAGATTTTAGTTACTTACTTATGGAATCATTTGTCAAAGATATTCAAGTTTCCTCTCCGACATTTTTTTTCTTGTTGCCATGGACGTGAAGTTGAAGTTTAGTTTATGATGCAATTTTCTTATTGTTGTCTTCCATGTTTTGCCAAGGGTCTCGAACTCATACCTTCAGAGAATTTCACTTCTGTCTCCGTGATGCAAGCTGTTGGGTCCATCATGACCAATAAATACAGCGAAGGATATCCGGGTGCCCGATATTATGGAGGAAACGAGTATGAGACGTTCCCTCCTCCCTCCTTTGATACTTCTTTCTTTTACCCTTTCTGGCTGAATTTGTTACTTCTTTTTCTCCCCTTTAATTCTTGTTGTTCCTATTATATTCTCAGGTCTCAGTGATGTCTTTTTTTTTTATTCACAACGTTTATGATCTGGTTTATCCTTCATGTTGGCATTTCCTGGCTAAGTTATAAATACATGGGATTTTACAACCTTTTAGGTACATTGACATGGCGGAGTCCTTGTGTCAGAAGCGTGCCTTGGAAGCTTTCAGGTTGGATCCTGCAAAATGGGGAGGTAAATGAGCAGGATGCATATATTGGGTAGGGTCGGGTTTTAGACGATCCAACCCAACCTGAATCTTATGATTAAAATGACATATCACGGGGTTAGTGATGTGGGATTGATAATCCAAGAACTTCCACAGACTCCCTCCATTGAAAGCTTCAATTGTTTATTTTCTTTCAGTGAATGTGCAACCATTGTCGGGCTCACCTGCTAATTTTCAAGCTTACACTGCACTATTGAAGCCTCACGAGAGAATCATGGCACTTGATCTTCCTCATGGTGGGCATCTGTCACATGGCTATCAGGTGCATACTACTCCCCTTCGGTTTAAGTATCTTGCAACTAAATTTGGTGGAAATATTTTGATTCCTAGACACTGTTGAAAAGAGATTCATCTAGTGCTGCCATCTAATTTTTATTGTTTGTGGAATGCATCACCCATCTTTGAAGGTCCTAAATTAATGATTTTTCTTCAATTTTGTCTGCATTTTTTTTTTATAGGTAGGCCCCAAGAAGAGTTGAACTCTTGACCTCTTTATTTGGTTAATTTCGTCAGCATGTTAGTGAAGCTAGAAAAAACCCTGTATAATGTAATTTCTTTGATAATCTCCCCTTTTCTCTCAACACATCACCTCTTTCATATTAATAAAGGGAATAGAAAAGAAACTGTTAGCGTCTTTTTGTGTTGAATGTGGAATCAGTTATGGAAAGGTGACCAATAGACTCTTTTAGTGTAATATTTTAAGCTTATGTTCTTGAGGAAATTAAAATAGGTGGAGTGTGGAGAGAATTGAATCAGACTATTGAATAATTATGAACCAAAATAGTTGATTATGTTCTTTTGTTGTTTGAAGATCATTCGATCTTTCAATTAGGAAATTGTTTCCAGTATTTATAGTGGCTTGTCTGTGTATGTTTGGAAGCAGAGAATCTTGTTTATGGAAACACTATTAACCATTTAAGTCATGATTGTTGTGTATAGGCTTCATCGTTTGTTTTTTTGCATTCTGCAGACTGATACCAAGAAGATATCTGCTGTGTCCATATTTTTTGAGACAATGCCATATAGATTGAATGAAAGCACAGGGTACATTGACTATGACCAGGTACTTTCTTTGTTTTTTCCCCCATGGCTCTTTTGGATTTTTGTTTCTTAATTTAAATGTATCTTCTGATATTCTGAAGTCATTACAACAACAACAACAACAACAACAACAAAGCCTTGTCCCAACTTCATGGGGTCGGCTACATGGATCCAAGGAAAGCCAAAGGAAGAGAAAATAAAAGGCGTTAAATGGGGACAGGTTGATAACCACTGAAAAAGTAGAACACAGCCAAAGCAGGTCCGCTACCTGGATCCTAGCCCTCCAATATGCTCTATATTGTTCTGAAGTAGTTCAAATCTAGATGCAAAAGAATCATCTCGAGAGAAAGGAGTGAAGTTAAGCTGAAGGGACTGTGGCAGTTTTAACCATGTTTAAACTATTGGAAGAGCCATTTTGCCTTAAAAGCTTGCGGTGAAGACCATCTTTGAAACCTAGCAAGATAGGCCGCTACTATGAGTCATGAGGATTGTTGATTTGACCTTTTTTTTTAACCGCTTAGGAGATTCTGGATTGGCCAGATCAAATTGTGTGGTCCATCTCAACTCTACGGACTGCTATGAGAGTTTCCCCTTGTATTGTTTGCCATCAAACTGTTTCACAAAATATGGGATTTTCAACCACTTTTCAAAGATTTACTCTGCCACATGGCAGTCATTTTCAAATAAAATTTGAATGCAAGTTAGCGAGGGCAGGGCAGAGTTCTGCATGGTTGGTTTTTAAGTGCCACCTAAGCAGCAACATGGCAGACATGGTGCCTCTTTTTCTAAGATTGGCAAGATGGTCCAAGCTACCCTCCTATGGGATGTATTTGCTAGTAAAGAAATCTTGTTGGCCATGGAATCTTCCACATCGCATCACAAAAGGCCTCATGCTGATGTATCTCTCTCTGTTGCGACTGTAAATTTAATCAGAATAGCACTATATAAAATGGAAAAATTAGAAAATTTGTAATTTTAAAGGGATGGAATTATGAGGAGAAACAGTCTAATTTATATACAATCCTCCAGTGAAATTTTGGATATTTCCTAGCAGTTTACCAGAAACTTCGATCTTTCAAATGCAACGAATAAGCTAGGGAACTATCAGTTTTATACATGTACTCCTTAAATAGCTAATCATTGCTTCAAAAAGGTGGAAGCAAATCCTTGTTAAAGTCCCAGTCTCAGATATGTCATCTAGGTTGAAACAGGAACAACACTTGTCTCCCCTGACTCATACAGCAATAAAGATAGATCTAAGTGATAAAGCATGCCCCCCCCCCCCCCCAAACACACACACACACTAGATTAGCTACATGATACACCAAACAAGCAGCTTAATGAATGATGGTTTCACTCACAGAGGGATCCCTGCATCTAAACATAGTTCAAAATGATTTTTCCTTCCTCTGCTTTATGATAGCAAACTTAAACCTACTTGTGTTTAATTATGGTACTTCTACGTTTCATACAAATTACACATGCAAATTGAAAAATCAAGCTAATTTTGTTTCAAGTCATGGATTGGTTGGTTGTTTTCCATCATGCCTCATCCCAATGCATAATTTAGACTTTTCAAGTCATGCAAGCTAATTTTGCTTCACATAGATTATTATTTGTTAAGTACAAAATTGACTTGCTATGAGGATATGTTGATGACAGTTTGAGAAAAGTGCCGCCCTCTTCAGGCCCAAATTAATCGTTGCTGGTGCTAGTGCTTATGCACGCCTTTATGACTATGCACGTATGCGCAAGGTAAAGCTACACCAACCCTGATTCCTGCAACATAATCTTCTAAAGAAGATTTTCCCAACTCTCTTCAATGGTTTAGAAAATCTGAATGCAAGTTTCATGGATTTGACAGGTCTGTGATAAGCAGAAAGCTATCCTGTTAGCAGATATGGCACACATTAGTGGGTTGGTTGCAGCTGGTGTCATCCCATCACCTTTTGAATATGCGGACATAGTGACAACTACAACACATAAATCACTTCGTGGCCCACGTGGAGCCATGATCTTCTTTAGGAAGGGAGTGAAAGAGATTACCAAACAAGGCCAAGAGGTGAGTTGTTAAAAGAAAAGGTGACATTGTTTTAGCTACTCTATGCAATGCTTTTCCAGCATAGTTCTTTTGTGCTACATTTGGTGATTTGTCTAGGTTTTTCTTTTGTTTTAAATTCAAGATTTTTGTATAAATATTTGCAACTAAAAGTTTACTTCTTTTGCATTCAAAGGTCTTGTATGATTATGAAGACAAGATCAATCAGGCCGTCTTTCCAGGACTTCAAGGTGGTCCACACAATCACACAATTACTGGGCTAGCGGTTGCACTGAAACAGGTCTGCATCTTTGTGGATGATTTTTTACTTCTTTTGGAGTATCATTTCGGAAAGAGTGAATATGTGACTTGCCATTTTTTTTGCTACTTGTTGTTCCATTTTTATTTTCATTTTGTCCCACATAACCAGGAACATTCTCTTCACCATCATCTTGAGTAGTCAAATCCAAGTTGTCTTCCACGAGATGAAAAAAATCGTGGAGTAGACCAAGTAGTAGAGTGGCTATTTCAGAGTCTTGGCAAAAAAAAACATAAATGTGAACTGTGTTTTATATGTTAACCTGCAAAATTTTGAAACTTTTAGGACTTGATGAAACTACCCCAGTGAAAATTTTATATGTTGATAAATGTATCTGTAGTTCATTATAGGTTTATTACATGGCAAATTTCTGTATGGAAGCATGTTCTTGTTGTGTGGATTATATTCTATTCCATGTGTGGTTAATGTTGGCATATAGTACTTGTAATTGCCAAATTTTGTCCCGACTTTAAATGGACTGAGCTTGTCCTTTCTGTATACGATATTGGTCCTCCCTAACCAGTGTGCACCCAGAGCCCTCCCAATCCTGGTGTGGTCAGATTCTTTTCGATTCGGTTCTGTGCTTGAGTGACATCTATGTGATTGCAGGCAACAACTCAAGAGTACAAAGCCTACCAAGAGCAAGTTCTCAGTAATTGCTCAAGATTTGCCGAGGTATAACCTATGAAAAATTTTCTAGTATTTGTGTTTAATCGTTTTTGTTCTCCATGGATATTATTCTTATTTTTCCACATTTTACAAATATTTTCGGGTTTCATAAGGGAAAGTTTATTTGGTGGAGAAGATGGGATTTGATGCCAGGTCTAGGAACTATAAACCTTCTGGTCATGGGATGATTTTTTGACTGTTGGCATTGCTTAGTTAAAGTATGTGATTCGGTGATTTTGAGCAGGTATTTTTGAGTTTTGAAGGTAATTCATTTTGCAGAGTTTGGTAGAGAAGGGCTATGAGCTTGTCTCTGGTGGAACTGAAAACCATTTGGTCTTGGTGAATCTTAAAAGCAAGGTAAAGGAATAACATTTTTGTGCTTTGTTCATTGTTAAACTATGTCTTAGATGCTTGTGGGAAAATTTTGAACTCCGCTGATGAGTGACGACTAGTGTGTGGTTTGATCCTCATGAATTTAGTCATACCTTTATCTATTCAATTGGACTCTGGTAAGTCTAAAATTCCACTAGAGAATTACCAGATATAATAATGTCTGAAATATGCAGTTTGTGGTTTTTAGCATGAAAATGGGAATATGAATAAGAAGAACTGTTGCTTCAAACTTTGGGTCTACAGGGTATCGATGGTTCCAGAGTTGAAAAGGTTTTGGAATTGGCTCACATTGCAGCCAACAAGAACACTGTTCCTGGGGATGTGTCTGCCATGGTTCCCGGTGGAATCCGGATGGGTAGAAGCTTCTTCTTCAATTGGTTTCACCCTCTTTTATTTTTATTCATGTCCTATTCAGATTGAATAGTCTACTGTCTTTACTAATTCAGGAACCCCAGCCCTTACATCAAGAGGATTTGTTGAAGAGGATTTTGTCAAAGTAGCTGAATATTTTGACACTGCTGTGAAGTTGGCAGTAAAGATCAAGTCTGAAACTAAAGGTTGATAATTCTCTAGAATATTTTACTCTCTGCATATGACTGCTTTTTTTTTTTTCTCTTGTTACATGTTGACCTGCAGCACAAATGTGTATGTAAAGGTGGTTAAATTTACTAAGAAAATTTTTAATTCATGTTCTGGGTTTTCACATGTCAGGGACAAAGTTGAAGGACTTCGTGGCTACACTCCAGACTCGTGATGACATCCAATCTGAAATTTCAAAACTTCGCCATGAGGTTGAGGAGTTTGCCAAGGAATTCCCTACAATTGGGTTTGAGAAAGAAACAATGAAGTACAAAGTCTGAGGGAAACCGAAATATCTTATTCTGTTAGGTATGTGATTTCTTGCACTTTTTATCATTTTTTCTTTGTGGGGGGTGGGATAGTGAAGATGTAAATCAGCAACTACTTGAACGCAGGACACAGTTTTTTTTTTTTTCCTTTTATGTTAGCTGTAAATGATCTTTCTAGATCAGCTGCCATACCTCTAATTTTCTGAAGTGGTGAGAGTCGAATCCTGGTTTCTTATCAAGGCGATGATAAACTCTTTATACTTGCGAAAATAATCTCAAGTTTGACCATCTCCTGTTTCTTTTTGAATTAATGCAGCTAAATATGCTGCCATATTGGCAAAGGACAATGTATTGGCCTATATTTATATAACATGGTAAAGAAAGATTCAGAATCTCATTTGCACAGAATCCATTTCTCACTGTATCTCATTCATGTTTCTTGCAGAACATTGAAATGGCAGCGAAAACTGTAACTCAAAGATCCCCTGGAATTAATGTAGCCGGTTGAAAAATGAAGCCTTTTGCATATGGTCATGAAGGATGAAAGATTGTAGAGCCTTTAGCTATAATATCAAGCAGAACATTTCGTTGAAATTTTCTAAATGGAACTGTGTACATATTATTTACTAATGGTATGCAATATAAACTGGCCTTGAATTATGAAGTATATCTATGATGTGTGTTTGCCATGAGTAGGTTCAGGACATTATGTCTCTTGCTTTCATCCTGGTGAATGAACAGTTCCTGAGAGTTTGGTTTCAGAAGTAGAATGATTTAGAAAGCACTTGTTGGCGTGAGATTAAATTTTCAGTCATTGGATTAGGTGGTTCCTAACCTGTATTGCATTGTGTATCGGCGTGGAAGAAGAACAACTTTTTCACCCTTTTTGCATTTCGTAACTGGATAGCATGCATATGCCTCGTGTCATGTGGCAAGTTGGATGGGGTTGGAATTTTGTAGTTATTGAATTAGGAGACTCCAAGTTTTTATTGTTCACATGTCAAGTTTCTATGCAATCTGATTTCATGAAGAAGTGGAAAAAACAAGACATTGGAAATCCAGGACACAGAGAGAGTGTATACCCAGGATTGTACATGATTGAATTAGCATATAATTTGATGCTTGATCAGTCGGCTTGGACCATTCCCTAAATATTCAATTGTGATAACTCTCCATCATCCTTCTACATATATAGCACAACTAGGTTTTTCGTCCAGTTAGGAATTTATGGACGAACTGTCCAACCATGCTCTGCCTTTAATATCTACAAAACCATATGAAATATGTATTGGGTGATAACTGGCTTAGGTTGGCCCTAAGAATTCTAACAAGCCAACAACTAATGCAAAAGACATTCAAATAGGGATTGAGTTTTTTCTCAACCCAATTCCTTCACCATTGTCGTCTATTCCGTCTGATTTTTTAAGGGAGGGTAATTTCAACTTTGTCAATAAGAAGTGTGAACGTAATGATCACACAAGACTCCAATTATGTGGTCACACAACCAATGAAGGAAAAAGACTGCTGTCCCATCCCATGCGCTTAAGATGCCTCCTATTGACCTCCTATTGGTCGGCACATTGGCATAGTGGCTGCACAATCAGGTAGAGCTCTCTCTCGCTAGGATTTTTTCACATCAATTTGCTCAGACCTGTTCAGATAAATCGATCCAATCGCACTTTAATTTTTTTGTTTGGTTTACATTCTTGGATTAAATTAAGGATTTGGAACACATTTTAACACGAAAAAAGGAGAGAAGAATTGGGTTTGAGAATGTGTCCTAAACCCAAAACCTATTTCAGAAATGCATACCAAGCAGATGAAAACTGGGTTTCAGAAACATATCAAATACAGTTTTGCATTCTCAGGAAAAAATTCTAGGCTTAAAACGTACTGTGAAACTTGATTCTTATCAATTTTTTCTTGTTTTCAGAATGCAGCATAGATCAAAATTTTCTTACATTTTGTCCACAATTGTAATGCATCGAGGTTTAAAAAATTCAAACGGACGATTGTGCTGGTGATTTTAGAGGATCGATATCTTCTCCTAAGCGGTGATCGTCTAGGTCTTACCTATAGCTACTTAGGTGATCGACACATATTCAAGTAATGATCCAACGGCTCTCGACGTGGCACTCTGTTCAGGTCGGTAAGAACATAGTCTTTGAATCACCGCTTGGATGCATGTCAATCGCCGAGATAGTTATGGGTTGACCTGGGCGACCGCTCAAGAGAAGGACCGAATTTGGTTTCATTTCGAGATAGGATCCGTTGCTCGTAGTATTACCTGGTCATACGAGTCATCATTTAACACCTGTCATTCTTTCTGTCATTATAAGAATAAAAAAGGATATATTTGAAAACAAAACGGACAAATGTTGAATGTTAACTTGTACGATCAGGTGATCCTAATAGCAGCTGATCCATTTTCATTTCTGAAATCCCCAAACTGACACCAGACGTTATTGCCCAAATCCTTGCGAGCACATTTGTGTGGTGACTGGTGGATGTTAAATCTTTCGTAAAAATTATTTGTCCAGAAACTACCCACCTTTCCGAAGAGAAAACTGACTTCCTTGTCTGAAGATGATAAACGAAGATAACGTATCAATCTGAAGCCGACAAAAGCGAAAGAATGAACAGCCAAGAGAAAGGATAGTGTAGTTTTCTCTTCCTCTTCCTCTTCTCATGGCGTCCCTGCCTTCTGTTGCCGTAAGTGGCACTCTCAAGCTGGAGTCTGAGTTCAGGAAAAGCCCACCAATTTCAGTTGCCACCGAAAAGGTAATCCGCTTGCTTTGAATTCGATTCCATTCATAGAAAATGTGAAAATATAGTGATTTCGTCTTTCCAGGGAATAATATTTTCTGGGCTGTACCAGATCAGTTTGATACTTCTGGACTGAAAATCTCTGCTGTTTCTTAGTGTGCCTTTTGCTTAATGATTTCGAACTTCTAATTGCACCAGTAATCGAAGTAAATACTTGTATCTCTGCCACTATATGATTTTTTTTTTTTTCTGTAGGTGGTGGATGATTTAATTAAACTGTGTAAGCCATGAGCAAACATTCTCTTGCAATCTCTGAAGTTTGTTGCGCGAAATCATTACTAGTTCCTTAGATTAGGATCCTTTCCTTCTAATGTCTCTGATTATAGATTATATCTCTAATTACAGAGTCCGAGTATCTCCTATCAGAGAAGTTGCACAAGCACACAATTGGACACAAAATTGGACCCGAGATGTTTGGATTTCCAAGAGGCGCTCTCAATGCTAAAGGAAGGCACGGAGATCGAGTCATCCTTCTATGTGCCCCTTTTGCAAGAATGCATATATAACAATTCAGTCCCAGAAACCCAAGTCATCCACACACACATCATAAAGACCGGAACCTATGAAGATCTGTTTCTTATGACATTCCTTCTCAATGCGTATGCAAAATGTGGGGCTGTGGAAGATGCCCGCAAGGTTTTTGATCAATTGCCTCGAAAGAATGTTGTTTCGTGGACAGCTTTGATGACAGGTTACATTCACAATTCACAGCCAGAACTTGCCATTCAAGTCCTCCAAGAACTGTTGGAATGTGGGGCTTATCCTACAAGCTACACCTTAGGGGCTGTTTTGAGTGCATGTTCTTTGTTGCAAGCTATTGAATTGGGGAAGCAAATCCATGCATACATTATCAAGTACCGGGTCGAGTCTGATACTAGTGTGGGGAACTCTCTTTCCAGCTTTTACTCCAAATGTGGCAACTTAGAGTCCATGATTAAGGCATTCCGAAGAATCCAAGAAAAGAATGTCATCTCATGGACGACAGTTATATCTGCTTGTGGTGATAATGGTGAATCTATGAAGGGATTGTGGTTGTTTACTGAGATGTTGTCAGAGGATGCAAGACCAAATGAATTCACGCTGACTAGTGTCTTGAGCTTGTGTTGTATAATGCAGGCTTTGGATATTGGAAAGCAGCTTCATTCATTCAGTGTAAAACTTGGGTATGAATCAAACCTGCCCATTAAAAATTCCATAATGTATTTGTATCTAAAATGTGGTTGGATTGATGAGGCACAGAATTTGATCAATGGAATGGAGACTGTCAGTTTGATCACATGGAACGCGATGATTGCAGGTCATGCCAAGATGATGGATCGTGAAAAGGATGATCTATCAGGTCACCGTAGTGGAATAGAGGCACTAAACATATTTCTCAAACTGAATAGATCAAATATGAAACCTGACCTGTTCACTTTCTCTAGTATCTTGACAGTCTGTAGCAGTCTGGCCGCCTTGGAGCAAGGGGAACAAATCCATTCTCAGGCCATAAAAACTGGGTTCTTATCAGATATTGTTGTGGGAACTGCACTTGTTAACATGTATAACAAATGTGGAAACATTGAAAGAGCAAGCAAAGCTTTTGTGGAGATGTCAACCAGAACTTTAATATCATGGACTTCAATGATCACAGGTTTTGCTCAGCATGGTCGTTCTCACCAAGCTTTACAGCTGTTTGAGGATATGAGGTTGGCAGGGGTGAGACCAAACAAAATAACCTTTGTCGGTGTTCTTTCTGCTTGTAGCTATGCTGGATTGGTTGATGAGGCTCTGAGTTACTTTGACATGATGAAGAACAAGTACCGTATCAAGCCTGTGATGGATCATTATGCATGTCTGATCGATATGTTTGTAAGACTCGGGAAATTGGATGAAGCTTTCGAATTTATCAAGAAAATGGATGTTGAACCCAATGAGTTTATATGGTCGATCTTGATTGCTGGTTGTAGAAGCCATGGGAAAATGGAGCTGGGGCTTTATGCTGCTGAACGGTTACTTGAACTAAAGCCTAAAGATGCTGAAACTTACTTCTTCTTGTTGAACATGTATGTTTCAGCTGGGAGATGGAAGGATGTATCAAGGGTGAGAAAACTGATGAGAGATGAAAGGGTTGGAAGATTAAGGGATTGGAGTTGGATTAGCATCAAAGATAAGGTCTTTTCCTTTGAATCTGATGACAAATCCCACTTCCAGAATGTAGAGATGTACAAACTTTTGGAGAACTTGCTTGACAAAGCAAGGACTCTGGGATATGTGGCACGGCGAAGCTTAGAAATAGTAGAGGAGGAGGAGGAGGATGAGAAACTTTCTTCTACCAGTCACCACAGTGAAAGGCTGGCCATTGCTTTCTGTTTATTGAACATGCCTAATGGTGCACATATAAGGGTTGTCAAAAGTATCAGTATGTGTAGGGATTGCCATAGTTTTATTAAGTTCATCTCTGTGTTGACTGGTAGAGAGATAATCATTCGTGACAGCAGACGACTTCATAAATTCACTAATGGGCATTGTTCCTGTGGGGATTTTGGTGGTCTTCTTTAATTCAATGATACTCTTCTTCTCTTTAGTGTTGCTATGGAGAATCTCAATATCAACACTATCCAAAAAAATCTAAACGAATAAACAAATTCATCTTTGGGTAACATGGAGTATTTGATCCTTATTTTCTTAAGGCTGCATTTCGTTGCAAGGGAAAGGGAAAGGGAAAGGAAAGGGAAGTGAAGTGAAGGAAATTTTTTTCCCTTTTCAGTCGTTTGGTTGCAATAGAAGTGAAGTGAAGTTAATTTCCCAGAGTTGTTTGGTTGGATGCAAAATAGATGTAAAATTTTAAAAAATTGAAGATGCTATATATATTTACTAGAAGAGGCAAAAGGATTTTTTCAATCTCTGTTTCAAATTGTTGGAAACATATTAAAAAAAGGTACGTTGGATGTATAAGCATGATCTTAACAGGGAGAAGAAGCACAAAAGAACTCCAATAACTATCATGGCAGCAAGTCATTGGGCAAAATTATATCACATTTCAGTTTTTTCAGTATATGATTTGGTTGACATTTTATATGATCATCAATGGTAAACAATCCATGCTAACCATATGAATTCTTTAATTTGTATCATAAATTAGCTTTAGAACTCACCTCTACTGAACTGATTGCTTCCTCTACAGG
The DNA here is from genome assembly GCF_013358625.1 of Macadamia integrifolia. Lineage (NCBI taxonomy): Eukaryota > Viridiplantae > Streptophyta > Magnoliopsida > Proteales > Proteaceae > Macadamia > Macadamia integrifolia. Next base: position 34,108,839 of record NC_056560.1, on the reverse strand, counting down.
CCACATTGATTCTGGATTCAAGAAGAGGAAGGAAAACAGAAGTTGAAAGTTCTCTGAGGTCTGAAATATGTGCAAGAGACAGATTGAAAACACAACAACTAATAATCAAGCATAATTTCATCAAAATACACACACACACACATAAACTGAAACCCAGAGGGAGAAGAAATTAAAACCTAACAATTTTGTTAATTGTCAAGCAATTGATTAACAATAGAAAATGGGTTAGAATGAAAATCGATCAATGATTGATTAAGGAGAGGGTGAGACAGATTTGAGAGAGAGGAGAAATAGAAGCCAATTGCAATATCCGGGTCGTTCAGGTTCACGACGGTTCTGAGAATGGTGTTATAGATGAAGGCATCGAGTTCGTCAAGATGAGAGAAGATAGAGGCCACATTAGGGAATGGGAGAGATATGTTACAGACTCTACAGTGAAAGGGAAAGGGAGAAAGAAACAGAGAGGGACGCGATGCCGGAACCGAGGAAGGTGACGAAGAAGAGGCAGAGAGGTGGGAGAGGGTATCTTACCTGTGTTTCTCCGTCGCATGTGTTCCAGTCCTTCCAAAGATCACCTCACCCTGCTCGTGGGATGAGAGTCATGAGCGGGATGAGAGTCGCAAGAGTGAGAGAGAGATCGTGAGAATAGGGTTTTCTTTTTTCTTCCTATTTTGGTGGGGAAATAAAAAGGGAAGTTTTAGTATATAAGTGAAATTTTTTTTACACGTAAAATATATTTCCTTTGCAATCAAACATCTAAATTTATTTTTCCTGGGAAAAAAATTCCACTTTACATACAAAATTTGCATTCCCCTTGCAACCAAACAAAGCCTAAAATACAATGGTGCATCATGTTGTAAAGGGTTTCCCAAACCCATACCCGATGGGTTTAAAAGAAGGAATCGGGATCCAGATCGGTGGTCGATTCCAATCTGAACTGGGTTGGAATCATCGTCCTAGATCGGTTAGGAATCAACCAGGCAAAATGTGATCTAACCCTAGAAATCCAGTACAATCGATCTTGATTGGCCTGAATTTGGGGATTGAACTCAGTCAATTTCGATATAAATTGGCCAATCGGATCTCTAGTCTTGAAACATTGACCATGGATCAAGGTATAAATGGATAACTAATTATGAAAAGATAGCTACTTTTTGAAATCACGAAATGAATTCTACTATCAAATCATTCATTTAATTATCTAATTAACTTTGTATAGTAAACAAGGAGACCCATGGAAGTATTGTTATAATTTACAAATCAAATTTCCTATTCATAACCTCATAGTCATTCATTAGTAACAATTTCCTTTCCAACAAAAAATATTCTCGCTGATATTGTAAAAAATGTATAATTAATTCACATATTCATAACTTTATAATTAATTTTTTTTTATCAGTTTTAGTTTGGTAATGGATTGATTTGGTGCGATCTGGTCTTCAACCAGGTTTATCATACTTCAATCCAAAACCAATCCAATAAAATATGGTTTGATTCAATCCAGATTTTTTGGGTTAATTTCATTGGTTCGGACAAGGTTTTAACACCCAACTCTGGATGTAAAGAGTCTCCTCCTTCCAACGATCATTATCAGATAATAATGGTTACATAGGTCCTTTTCTGTCTAAGGCCCAGGCCCAGGCCCAACTCCCTATCAGACAAACGGGCCGGACAAGTACCAACCACGATCCACGAGTCTACGACAAAGGAGACGAGAGTCACGAGATTGAGAGTCGCAGTAGGGAGCTGATTCCAGAAGACTCCGAATCAATACTTGTTACACAATAACGAAAATGCCCCTTACGGTTGCGGGAAGCACTTGCCAAGGACAAGGAGAGTACGATTCGAGGTGATTCGGTGGTCCGCACTCCCCATACACCCTAGACGGTAGTGGAAAGGTGTGAGATGGGATGGGGTGATTAGTACTCATGATTGCTATTACACTATTAGTAGGCGGCATGCATTTCCGTCACCCTTTATATAGAACCTTCAAACCTCCCTAGTCCCTCCCCACTACTGCTACTACTACGCTATTCTTGTCCCTTCGCCTTCCCAAGAATCTCTCGAAATCACATTCTTGATCCCTTTGGTTGTCTTCTTTGCACATTCTGCTTTCAGAAACTCAGTAATCAACCTCACTCGATCACCTCTAGTTTCTGCTACTCTTCTTCTCCGTCAATGGCTTCCGAAGCCACAGCAATGGTGTCGGAAGCGACGCTAGAAGGAAATCCTCTCCTCGAGGATTTTATTTTCCCCCCTTACGATGTTCTTGAAGCCAAGCATGTCTGTCCCGGGATTAGAGCGTTGCTTAAGAAACTCGTAAGCATTTTCGGTCTCTTTCTTTTGATTTTTTTGTACTTGTACTTGTGCTGGTACTATGGTTGATCGATGGAGCTTGCAGGAAAATGATTTGGTCGAGCTGGAGAAGACAGTGGAACCGACTTGGCCGAAGTTGGTCGTGCCGTTCGAGAAGATTAAAGATCGTTTGCAAGTGGTTTGGAGAATGGTGAATCATGTCAAGGATGTTAAGGATTCTCCAGAACTTCGTTCTACCGTCAAGGAAGTTCAGGTGCGACTTTGCTCTGCATCTATTTGCTATGGGGAACTAGATATCTAGAAGATCAAAATGGATTTACGAGAAATCTTGATTTGACTTAAAAGATTATTATCAAGTACTACGGTATCATGTCCATTAGGAAAGGAAGCTGGGGCTCTGGGATAATCTCTTGCCGTTACATCCTTTACATTGTTTAGTTCTGTTTTGCAGCCAGAGAAAGTTATGTTTGAACTTAAATTGGGACAAAGTAAACCCATATTCAAAGCTTTCAGGGCTATCCAACAATCTTCTGACTGGCAGACAATGAGTGATGCTCGTAAACGTGTTGTAGAATGTAAGTGTCTACCAAACAATGTTTCCTTAGCCTCTTCTTCCCTTCTCTTTATTTTTTTATTTATGTAAACTATTTGTCATTCAGTTAATATAGATGTGTAAATGAACAGTCCAAAATCCAGATTTGATTCGAATTCATAGCTTTTTATTAGATGTTTCTCATGATAGTCAGATGTCTGATACAAATTCAGATTTCTTTTACCATCCGGATGATAATTGGGTACTGATTTGGATATTGATATATCGTCTTCAATAGTATCCATTTCAATTATAATTTGATGTGTACTGATCGTGTTGGAATCGGCAATCTGGATCCTAATTCTGCTCTTTAAAACCTTGGTCAAGATTTTTTTTCTTCTTAGGAAGTCAAGAGATGAATATGATCAGCTATGCCAACTATATAGAGAACAAGAATTCAATATGAATCTATACATTCCCATTGGGCATTGAAAACTCAACAATTTCATATCTTGCACTTGAAAATTTGTTTATATCTTTCTTTCATATTGTTCAACGTAGGAAAAGACAAAAGGTTTCAGAACATACTGGCCTTTTCCCCTAAAACCTCTCTCCAATAACACGTCAATTCTTTTCCAGGGATATCCTAAGTTCTTTGGTGCAACCTAAGACATCATATGAATAATTGAAGATTCACTGAATGATCCCTAACCTAAGTCATTTTGACGTTGGAAATTCATAGGAGAGGAAAAGATACTTTGAATGGTATATGATGACTCTATTTAAACTAGGGTGAAAAATAAAAGCACTGATCCATAAAATAAGAAAGAGCAATCTAGCAGTTGAATCCCATTCTAAGTTTCTATACAGTATCTTCTACTGCCACAATTGCCGTCAACAGAAATTTATCCCGTCTTAGCAGCAAGCTTTCTGGCCACTTCCTAGTGATTCATACTTAAGCTGAAGTCTTGGGAGCCAAACCATGGGTCCTTCCAACTCAGAATAACTTCTAATCATTGGAAGCCCATTGCTTAATAAAATCAGCGTAAAGCCACTACTGTGATCTGAGAATCCAAAGGGCTATGAATTTCGGATGCAAATAAGTCTCTAATAAACTATATATGTGACAGTTAGATAATGGACTGGATAAGAGTAAACAGATTCTGTTTGTGGATAAAAATTAATCATAGAAAGAGATAGTTCTTATGTGGTTCAGCTCACAGACTACGCAGGATTCAGATTCTGAGATGCAGGATTTTGAACTATGGTTCAGATATGAATTCAGAGATATTAATTACCAGAACAGGACAAACAACACAGAACAGCAATTTATGTGGTCAGAAAGCAGACTTGATATGAGTGTTCTGTTAACATAAAACAGGAGTAATAACTGGTCTATTTCAAGATCTGCTAGCATAATCTTTCTCAACACTTGCGATTGGGAAATAAACCTAAACAGAAAAAAATAAAAGAATGTTGAAAGGAAGAAGAAAGGAGAAGAATAGGAAGGGATACTGATGGAGGAAATAGAAGAGAGAAAGAAGAGAGATCTACCACCAAACAGAGTGCCACAGGGTAAATAAAACAGAAGAGAGATGATGGGGGAAGAAAGGGGAGAGAGAACTCTCAGTTTTCAAATAAAATATTCCATCATTCACTGTTAATATTTAGGCTTTACAACTCTTAAAAAACTAGAATTTCCTAGAACTTATACCTCTTAATAGTAATAACAGTTAAAGACTTAATTAAGACTGTTAAAGATTTAAATAAGACTTTTAAAAAGACAAACTACTACCTAAACTGATCCTGCAACCAGAACTGGGCCCCACAACTTTTGACAACTAACTATTAAAATAATTAAAAGAAGAAATTGCAAGTAAACCTCCAAACTTTTTAAGAATTACAAATAAACACCAACTAAATATAATAAAGCCCCCAACTTAATATACTATTAATTTACCCCCAATGAGTCCTGGACTTGGCTGATGGGCTGTAATGCTTGGGATTTGGCTTCCAAAGACTATCATATCAGCCTATACAATGCTATTGCTTTAGCCACCATATAAGTGCTCTTTGCATTTGGTACACTTTTTTCAACTTCAACCCTCTCCTGTCCACAAAATTTAAAATGATGTTTACACCAGCTCGAACTCACCTCCAATGGTACTCTTTTATCCAGTTAATTTCCTTTGAAAGAGTTCAGTAATTGGGTTCCATATGGATGAACATATATAGCTTGAACCTAGGGCGCCTTTAGAAAATAAGAAGAAAGAGGACCAGACCCAACAGTGAGTGAGTGGCCCTTGGGAATTCTTAAATGTTGAGGACCTCCCTGATCAATAAATTTTATATTATTATAGTTCATTCTCAATGGCTGCCTCAAAGCATAGGAGAGTATACCATACGTATGTAACATTCTCATGATTTTCTTTGTAGACAATCATTGTGTTGTCAACCAATTGTAAATGAGAGGTTGACCATCTCTTTGTGCTAGACTCAACTCCTAAGATTTCCCTTCCTTCTGAGACTTCTGAAATTACTGCCTTGGACTCTCAGGCTGCCATTTGTGTGTTCTATCTGATTTGTCCTCTAAGATACCTAGTTGTGGAGTCCTTGCTGGTGCCATGAGTTTGTGACATGTTACATAAACTTAATTATAATTAATGTAAGATTTAATTTCGTGTCTCCATTGTGTTTGTTGTGCTCTTTAGATACATCAACAAGAAGAGTTGTTACTTATGGTATTTAAATTTGAAATTTAACAAGCAGATTTAGTTACGGTACTTAAATTTTGAAATCTAACATTTTGATGTGCCGTGCTTTGTGACATTGTCTTTTACACAAACAGCCCAGATAAAGGAGGCAGTTATTAGGGGTGCTTCTCTTGAAGATGACAAAAGAGACCAATTCAACTGCATTCAGCAGGTGTGGTTGAGAGCATGCTAATTGTTCCTATTTCTTTTTGAAGTAGAATACATATGTGATTGATTAATGAAGTAGTAGCTGTAAATAATTTCCAATCTGTTTGAATCTTAACTACATTCTGGTTATTATGAATTATGATCCACCACTAAGACAAATTTGTTTTTCAATTAGTTTTTTGTTGAATCCAAATATATATATGTGCTTTTATTCCTCTTGTCTTCTCCCCTGATGTTGGAATTTTGTATTTAAAACTCAATTTCCATGTATATGCATATACTTAGAATGCCGTAAATACCAACATCTTGGCTTTCTTTTGGGGAGGGGGGGGGCGAGGAAGGTCTTCAGTTTTTTTTGGTTGGTCCCTCTCATGCTCTTCGCTTAAACTTTATCCACAGGAGTTGGAGAAACTGTCACAAAAGTTTGGGGAGAATGTTTTGGATGCCACAAAAAATTATCAAAAACTAATTACAGACAAGAAGGACATCGATGGATTACCTGCTTCTGCACTTGCCTTGGCTGCACAAACAGCAGTGTCAAAGGTATTTGATGTACTGATGCTATACTTGAAATATTTGTTGTCTACTAGAGTTTTTCACCCTATCGGACCAAGTCTGGATCATAGTTTTGTCACCTAGGCATCGAGGCCCCCTCCAATGCCTTGCATCGCTTGGATGCATGAAAACTATGGTTTTGAATTCTGTTTCTAATTGGTACTTGTATTATTCTAATCAAATTAGGGTCATGAAAATGCTACTGCCGAGAATGGGCCCTGGGTGATCACATTAGATGATCCATGCTTTCTTCCTGTTATGCAACATGCTCGGGACCGATCGTTGCGCGAGGAAGTCTATTGTGCTTACATATCCCTTGCCTCTAGTGGAGATCTCGATAACACACCCATCATCGACCAAATCCTGAAGCTTAGGTTGGAGAAGGCCAAGCTTCTTGGCTACAATAATTATGCCGAGGTATGCTTTGTTGACCATTTGCAAAATTCCTTTGTCACATTCTTAAGGACATTGTTTTCTTATGTACAGGTAAGCATGGCAATGAAAATGGCCACTGTTGATAAAGCTGCAGAGCTCCTAGAAAATATTCAAAGTGCTTTTTGGGATGCTGCAGTACAAGGTGAGTGGTTGCATATAGTTTAATTAATGCCCTCATGGCCTCATGGGGAGAAAACTAGTCACTAATCTTTATGAGATTGTAAATTTATGGGTTCTTTTTTACTTTAGGGGTTTTGGTTATAAAATGATAATGTCTACAGAAGATTCCTTTCATGTGATCCCTAGAAGTAGTTGGGACTTTTGCATCTATATCAAGCATTGGGTGTGGAAGTTATGTTGGTAGTATAAATTTTCTTCAGAAAATTGTTGTATCAGCATGAACATGGAATTCTTCTATAAGAGTTTTGAATGAGAATGGACTCAACATGAGTGAAATTTATTATATCTCTGGTTATTTTATTTTATTTCAGTGCCCATGCAAATGTTCCATGCCCTAGTTTTTCCTTTGTTGTTTGTCTATTATGGAAATCATCATTTTCTGGAAATTGAAGTTATATGAACGTCTTCTTTTTGCAGCTGTTTCAAAATTCTTGTGATCTTAATTTTTTCTTAGCAGGTGGTTTTAAAACTACTTTGCTGTTACTGTATGTTTTCGGAAGCTTGTCTATGTGCATTTTTTATTTTCTTATGTAAACATTTTGCATTTGTGATGATTAGTGTATTTGTTTGAAAAGACCTTTATAAACTGACAGTTCTTTTGATCTGTAGAGATGGAAGACCTTAAGAATTTCTCTAGAAAGCAAGGTGCTGCAGAAGCTAATGATTTGAACCGCTGGGACATCGACTTTTGGAATGAGAGACTCCGCGAGTCGAAATATGACATAAATGAGGTACTCCTTTGTTCCCCATTCGATTAAAGCCGCTGTTTTATTATTATTATTATTATTATTATTATTATTATTATTATTATTATTTATTATTATTATTATTATTTATAATATTTGAGTTGCAGTTTCTGTGTGAAGCTCAAAATAACATCAGTTAGAAAATAATAATAATAATAATAATAATAATAATAATAATAATAATAATAATAATAATAAATGGATACTTGAAAGGTTGGGGGGGGGGGGGGAGAACAAAATTTATTGCTTCCCCCTCCTTTGCTTTATCGTTTCTCTGTGGAACTCAGAATACGGATAGTTTAAATTCATCGCAAAGAGTGGGGAACGGCAGGAAGTGCAAGAAAAAATATGGCTGGTTAGACCTGTTGCTTACATTTAACTTAGATACAATGACTGTTGCCTTTTAAGTTACAATGACTGTTGCCTTTTAAGTTACAATGACTGTTGCCTTTTAAGTTTTAGGAGTGTGTGAGCATCAAAGATAGTGTCTTAGTTGACAGTTGTTGATGTATACATTTACGTTGCCCTTACTCATGGTTTTAAGTATCTCCGATACCGATACGATACCCTCCGATACGTATCTTAAATTTAGCCGATCGATACGATACACATCGATACGATACATGAAATTTTTAAAATCCTTTTGTATCGATATATATCCTACAATACATACCGATATGCATCAATACACCACCAATACACATCGATACGATACGATACGCCTCGATACGACTATAAAAATTATAAAATTGAGGTAAAATGTACGTTTCGGTAGGTATTGGTACGTATCGGTGAGTATCAGTATGTATCGATCGGTACGTATCGGTATATATTGGCACGTATCGGTGAGTATCGATATATATTGGTACGTATCGATGAGTATCGGTATGTACCGATACAATGCGCTATGGTCATATAATGGCCAAGATGGGTAATTTTTCAGAAAAACATGATTTTTTGAAGGGTTTTTGTTTCAAAGTTGCTGTCAGCCATATTTCTCTCTAACTAAAGTGGAAATCAAGGTTGGAAACAAGGATTTTACATTTATGGGACAAC